>NC_137821.1:31190740-31403240 GCF_963921795.1 Nannobrachium achirus | reverse complement strand
AGATCTGACCGGCTCCCCTCGTCTAATTCAATAATATCTGAGAGAGCCTTTTTTCCCTTTGATAGGTCGATTAATCTAGACACAAACGAGCGGCCGTGGGGAATAATGCGCATCGCAAAGTTAAGGTGACCTAGCAAGGATAGCAGCGCCCTTTTTGAAACTGCTGGCGCCTCCGCTGTTTCCTTAATAATCTCTCTAATTCTTAGGAGTTTCTCTAACGGCAAGGCGGCCTGCATTAGAACACTATCCAGCATGATTCCTAAGAATTCGATCCTAGTTAAGGGGCCGACCGTTTTTTCTTCGGAGAGCGGCACTCCGAGACTATTGAACACTTTGCGCACTGTCTCAATACCTCTAGCGGGCGGTGCATTAGCAAAATCAATAGTTAGAAAATCGTCTAACAAGTGGAGAACGAAGGGGAGTTTAAACGTGTTATACAAGATCCAGCATAGCGCTTCCGACAGCGTGTCGAAAATGCGGGGGCTGCTGCGGCACCCGAACGTTAGCTTTACCGCAAAATATAGTTTAGAACGCCATTGAATGCCAAACAAGTGCCATTGTGAAGGGTGTAACGGCATAACTTTGAACGCGTCCACAATGTCCGCTTTAGCCAGCCAGGCTCCTGGCCCCGCGGATTTTATCATCTGAGCGGCCTGATCTACTGAAGCATAAAAGAGAGAAAACGGTGGCAGCGGTATTAAACTGTTAATGCTAGGAACGGTGCCACCATGCGGGGCGGAAAGGTCGAAAATGAGGCGTTTTTTCCCCGAGTATTTCCGAGTGGCTAGCCCTATGGGGCTAACTCTGAACACGCCAAACGGCGCTTCGTCGAACGGACCTATTAAGTGCCCCTTTCCCTTCTCTTTCGCCAGGAGAGAATCCACTATGGATGGCTCCGCGAGAGCTGACTTGAGATTATTGCACACATGCGACACATTAGGCAACCAACAAAGCCCCGCTAGAAACCCCTGAGTCAAACCCGTAATCAGATATTTAACCCAGCATTTGTTCGGGTGATCTGATAGGGCAGCAGAGAGAGCCGGCACGTCCACTGGAGTTGAGGGATGCATCTTTTTTATTTTTTCCCATTCTTGGACTCCGGCCTCGTCCTCCTGGGACACACAGATTTGGGGTGGCTGTCCCCGCACCAACTGCAAGCATGCATATATTTGCATTTAGGAAATGTACAGACATTTTCATTAAACTGTATACACAAAGGAATATTGCGAGTAGGACCATACGACACCTGCTGTCTTGGGTTCGCTGACTGCCCGTACCCCATCTGCGGGTGCTGATTAGCGGGCGGGAAGGATTTAGGCTTACTTGCCGGATTCTGGGCACCGGTCTTGGGGCATAAGTCGGTCCTGTGGCTATGTGAGTCACAGACCAAGCATGACAGCGGCGGGTGCGCCGTGAAATGTCGGCTAATCAAACTAAGGTCTTGAACAGACCAATCGATGCGCTGGTTGAAGCGCTGGATGTGCATCGCAGCCTTCGAGGAGAAACTCTTGTGATACTCATAGAAGAGTCCTCCCCCATAAGTATAAGCTAAGTCGGAAATAATGGACATGTAATTGTCCAACTCGGCCCTGCGCTCCTGATAGATCTCGCACATAGTATCGCGATAAACCCCGAAGGCTACGTTAAACTCCGCCAATGTCAGTGACTTAGACAATCTAGGATCGTTGTCCTTCAGAATAACTGAAAAGTCCCCGCAGTCGAGGAACCTCTCAGCCGAGGATTCAGCGGCGCATAAGAGAATCTTGACCAGATTCACATCCTGACCTGCCAACACATTTAAAGAATATTTAGCGGCGGTTTAACCCCAGCCAGCAATAGGGTCAAACAAGCGGTGCTATTTACCTGCGAGAATCTGGCTTCTCAGCGCTTCGGGGATGGCAGCCGCCGGGGAGATGAACGGAGACCCCGCTGCTGGCGCCGCGACTGCGGTTCCTAGATTCCTGCGAGGGATGAAGGGAGCCTCGCTGTCCCTCGGTGGAGCCCCGCTTGGCCCTGGACCTCCGTTGGACGGGCCTGCGCCGCTGTATTCCAGCCGCTGGATGCGCTGGTTCATCCCCGACAAGGTGGACTTCAGGTCCGCCAGCGCTAGAAGCACCTCCATGCTCGCGCCTTTGCCCCCGAAGCCGTCCTCGCCGCCGGCGGGGACAGGAGTGCTGCCGCTGGGTGCGCCGCTGCCTCTGGGTACGCCGCTGCCGCTGGGTACGCTGCTGCCGCTGGGTACGCCGCTGGGTACACCGCCTTTCTTCTTTTTCGGTGGAGCCTGGGTGTCGGCTTTTGCGGGCCTCTTCCCCTTGCCTTGCCCTTTCCCCTTGGCCGCCGGGGGCTCTTGATCACCGGCTGGTTTGCGCGCCGCGCACATAAACTGAAACAGCCCCTCGTGGCCGAGCCCCATCGGGGGTGACCACCCGTTCAGATACAGCTCGTCCAGAATCCTGTGAACTGGCCACTCCGATGGGTTCAGCGTCAGCGACTGATGCAGCCTAGGGCTTCTGCGCGGAGTAGCTGGTTCCTCCTGCTGAGCTGGTGGGACCCCGGAGTCCGGGATCATCTCGACTTCCTCTCCCTCACCCTGGGGCTCTTCCGGATCCGACTGAGAACTTCCCGACATGGTGAGTAGACTAAGAAGTAATAAATAATAGACAAGATAGAAAGCGAACCTCATTGATCTACTGATCAGCGACCGCGCAGGCTGGCTAGCCTGGTAGCAGCTCCCGACGACGTGGCAAAATGTGTAGCGATTAGCTCTCGTAGCAGCGACCTCTGTGGCAGCGTTGAGCTTAGCAACTGACTATAGCTGTGCAGCTAGGTCTAATGTACTCTGGGTAAGGGGGGGGGCTGAGGCCGCTGGCCCCCGCCCCCCCCGGCGCGCTGTCAACCCTTAACTCGCCCCTCCTGAACTAGCTACGTCATGACTTCCTGCGCTCAATAAGCTGCTGTAAATGATGTCTAGGTCTGTCTGTCTGTCTGTCTGTCTGTCTGTCTGTCTGTCTGTCTGTCTGTCTGTCTGTCTCTCTGTCTATGACAGTGACAAATGGGGTTGGCAAGATGACAAATTTAAAAATCTGGTTTGGAAAGATGTACATTATGTAGTCATGTTGGTTTCATGCATTTGAAAATATACATTTTCACCATTTTTACATTTGTACAATGAAAATTACAGAATGCCCCTGAAAATGTCACATGGTGTAACCACATATGTTTAATATTGAATATTTTGAATATTTTATCAACTTTAAGATAATGAGTTCTCACTTTATTTAAAAAAAAAAAAAACATTTTTTGTAATAATAATTGATACATTACTGTAGCCTATGTACAATTTGTATTGCACTGCAATAGAGGGTTATGTTTTATTCCACATTTCATTATTCCAGTTTTCCTGTATATTATCATATTCTTATGACAAATACTGCTTGGACTAAATGCTTCTACCTTCTACAGGGGTGGGCAACTTTGATGATACAGAGGGCCACTATTTCCACACTCACCCGAGAGGGCCACATTGTAGATACTGTCTTACAGAAACCTCTTACTGTATTTTATTAATTTTCATAAATGATTCCCTACTTCATCATTCTGTCACGTACACAACAGTAACAAAAGATAGACAATCTACCAGCTCATAACTTGTCACACTGCTTGTAGATCTGCTATTTTTGCTATTTTTGAATTGGAATCCTGAATAATAATAGCTATTTTTGTATTGGAATTCTGAAAAGTAACATTTGAATGTAATTTAAATGGATTTAGTTATACTTATGTTAACTTTAAATACAGTTGGACATAAAAAAAAACTATAAAATATTTACTAGCCATTAAAGGGGAAGACCACCCATTTTCAATATTGAAATATGTCATTAATATACCTTAGAGGAGTTGTGTGGAAATAGAAAAAAAGTTCCCCCCCCTTCTGTGTTGCCTAGAACTGGAGGATTGATTTTGGGGTTTGTATTGTAAAGTAGGCTACAATGTGTGATGTCATCAAGTTGTACTTTACAATACAAACCCTCGGATTATAATTACATCTAACGATGCTTCTCCTCCATTCACGTTTGGTGAATGTAGCCTTGGCCAGGAAAATTTGATGTCTTCAGGTGGTAACCATCGATCATAAGGTGTTTCGACCCGCAAATCACAACACCCTCCTGATGGCCGGGTCGGCAGTGGTGGCCAAATCACTGCCCATCTCCTCCTCCTGACCAAGGCTAAATAAACTCCCCTCTCCTGCTCTATTTGTTTTTTCCCAACAAGAGGCTTCTCTGGGGAGGTATTGGGTGGGTGGGTCCCTCCTGAGGTCTTGATGTGACACAGGTGCGTAGAGTTCTCCTGTACTGTGGGGTTATTCCTGCCTGGAGTTCTCCTTTGTCTCACCAACTCACCAACCAAGTTGTGCGCTGCACCTGTGACCCCTCTTCTCCACACTTGGTCCTGGCTTGATGTATTTTTACCTTTTGTGTTCCTGCAGATGTTCTCGCAGTGACACTTTACTTCCAATTTCTCCCCAGCTGATGTTGTTTAGGTGAGCCATCTCGTTAGCTGTGATTAGTTAAGGGCTGTTGCCGCTATGTTTGTATTGTTGAGTCTCACATACTCCCCCCCTCTCGGGAGACTCTGAGGGTATCTGAATAAATGTCTGTAGCTTGTGTTGGTGCCCTCTCGCGAGTGCTGTGCATGAGGTTGCTAACCTCATACACCCACGCCAGGCTCTTCCTGGTGGTCATCTGTCTCTCCAGCGTCACCAATCTTCCTCGGTTTCCATCCAGACTTTCCTGGAAGTCACTGGTTGCCCAGAGTTCTATGATTATAATTACATCTAACGATGCTTCTCCTCCATTCACGTTTGGTGAATGTAGCCTTGGCCAGGAAAATTTGATGTCTTCAGGTGGTAACCATCGATCATAAGGTGTTTCGACCCGCAAACCACAACACTCTCCTGATGGCCGGGTCGGCAGTGGTGGCCAAATCACTGCCCATCTCCTCCTCCTGACCAAGGCTAAATAAACTCCCCTCTCCTGCTCTATTTGTTTTTTCCCAACAAGAGGCTTCTCTGGGGAGGTATTGGGTGGGTCCCTCCTGAGGTCTTGATGTGACACAGGTGCGTAGAGTTCTCCAGTACTGTGGGGTTATTCCTGCCTGGAGTTCTCCTTCGTCTCACCAACTCACCAACCAAGTTGTGCGCTGCACCTGTGACCCCTCTTCTCCACACTTGGTCCTGGCTTGGTGTATTTTTACCTTTTGTGTTCCTGCAGATGTTCTCGCAGTGACACTTTACTTCCAATTTCTCCCCAGCTGATGTTGTTTAGGTGAGCCATCTCGTTAGCTGTGATTAGTTAAGGGCTGTTACCGCTATGTTTGTATTGTTGAGTCTCACATACTCCCCCCCTCTCGGGAGACTCTGAGGGTATCTGAATAAATGTCTGTAGCTTGTGTTGGTGCCCTCTCGCGAGTGCTGTGCATGAGGTTGCTAACCTCAAATCAATCCTCCAGTTCTAGGCAACACAGAAGGGGGGGAACTTCTTTTCTATTTCCACACAACTCCTCTACGGTATATTAATGACACAGTTCAATATTGAAAATGGGTGTTCTTCCCCTTTAAGCTATACTAATATAGACTGAAATAATTAAAGCAGGTCACGTTTGCATGTTTGGAATTGTAACAGCTGAAATCAGTAATATATCAGTATTCCGATATTAACCTGTGGGCTGCATTAAGTGAAGGCGGGGACCGCATGTGGCCCCCGGGCCAGCAGTTGCCCATGTAGGTTCTACATTACAATCTACTCAAATTCTAGTTGTTGCTGAAGAAAGTGAAAATCAAGTGTCAACAAGGTCAAATTAACTTGGTGTTTAATTTAATTTCACCTAACAACCATTAATCAAGATAAGAACATAAGAAATTGTATATGAGTGAATGAGTGTGCGAGCAAGAGTGTGTGTGCAGGGCCTGCACACACACTGCAGGCGAGTGTGTGAGAGGGGTGAAAAGGAGAGAGTACCTAAAATGAGTGACCTCGAATCCTGGCATTACACATTCCTGAAAAGTCAAAAGATCAAGATGGAGTCCCCTCAGTCAACTGGTCCTGTTGCTCAACAGACTAGAATTAGCCTGTCGTGGTATAATAATCAGGACCTTGATATAATTTCTTGACAAATCCAACCCAACTATCAATCAACAAAAACAAAATTATGAAACCCATTTGATCAAAACGAGTCCCATAGTAAACACTGCTATAGTCTAAATAGACAGTACGCAATGGCAGAATATATTTGACCATAGTGACTGAGGAAAAGTTTACTTTACATTCATGGAAAGTCCTTCTAAACAATCCCATATTCCATACAGACATGATGCAAATCACTAGAACAACAAAATCCTCCACCCAAATATTATTTTGCAATCAGAAATCCTGCCCAAATAGTCTATTTAAAGGGCCACACCAAGCACTATAACTATATAACTTAATGTATATCCATACTAGTAAGACAGGTGACATGCGACCTCGCCCGTGCCAATTCATGGCCATCTGGCCAGTGATATGGGACCAGTTACTCACTATATGGAGACCCCTGCATGATAGTCAACAATATTATGTCAAAACATGCCAATATATGGGCATTACCAAATATGGGCATTCCCAGATATGTCCTTAATATTGATAACATAATCCTCAATAATGTCCTTAACTCATTTAGTGCTCCTGAAATTAACGGATTAAAATGTCCAGCGTGCCTCCCGCAGGCTGCATCCACGACCGTTGTCTTATTTTGAAGGCCAGAAGTCCATAGCGTAAACACTTCCGGTTTGACGTCATCACGACCTTCACCGGAATCGCTCGTCATCAACATACTGTTGTGTAATGGCGGATCGGTGCTTTTCAACATGTGTTATATAAGTGAGAATCTACTGCCATCCTCCCTTTGAAAGTTTCGAGATAATGGACATTAAAGATGAGATTCCCCGTCTGCCTCAATGTTATGGGATTACTATTTTGTGCTCGTGGATCCGTGATGATGATGAATCGGCGAGGGCGATCGTGTCAGGACCTTCCGTGCACCAACAGGTAATAGAGTACCGCCGTTACAGTAATAGAGTACTTTTCACGAGTATACTCGGGATCGGCAGCATGTGCTACTCTAGTATTTTTCACGAGTATTCTCGGGATCGGTGCTAATTGAGTTAATATTGATAATATAGGAATCTCCATATATGGGCATAAAACGTATTAGTAAAGCCAAGCAGGACCTTGGCGAGTTAGGGCCTGGGTTTGATGCCTGGGGATCTCCGTATATGGGCATAAGGGGGTAATCATCTGGGAATGCCCATACTGTATATGGACATTTTATTTATTTGATCCTTTATTAATATATATGGACTTAATATTAACGTTTTCGGCCTGGGATTGATTACATCAGAAATCTCCATATATGGGCATAAAAGGGATTTTGTTTCTGGGAATGATCATATATGGACTTTTTATTTTATTTTATCCTTTATTAACCCTGGATTGAGCCCCATTTATCCCCTCTCGCTGCCCAGGCCCACCACCATTGTATTGAATCCGGCCCTGCTGCGTCAATGCATGCGTCATGACGTCACTTGGTCACATGAGCGCAGACAGGATGTTGTTGTGTAACTTTCTGTATGGACCAGTGTTGATCATAACTGTTCATTGCCGATCAAAATTTGGACATTTTGCCGCACCCCGCCACAGTTTTATATCATAAAACAAACATCAGAGATAACGACTAGCGGCTAATGGGCTACATCCATGCGTAGCCCCAACCTAACGGTGAGATTTAAAGTTAATACTGTAAATACAGAAAACACGTCAAAACGTTGTGGGCCTCCAGCGACATCAAAGAGATTGGCGTGTAGACACCTCGTGGGCATCCCATGAGTTAATAATATGTATCCATATATATACAATATATTTTATGCCCATACATGGAGATCCCTACCAGCCACACAGATATGGGCCATTCTTTTGCCATCTGGCCAGTGATATATCAATGACATCAGGGATCTTCATATATGGGCATAAAAGGGGATACCCATATATGGACACTTATATCACTTGTGATGTAACAGTGACAGTATGAATATCCAGGGTTTGATCTTTGATGACGTGTTGTCACGTGACATCACTTCCTGTACGGAAGGAAGGACGGAAGGAAGGACGGAAGGACAAGGTGCAACATTTCTCATGGTATACTGCGACCTTCGGTCGCAATAAATGTTACAATATCACCATTATTAATTATTATAATAATATAATATAAGCTGGGTTTTTTGAAGGTTTCGAAAAATATTTTTCATGTTGAAATTATATTAATTAAAAAACACATTATCTTACAATCACAAGAGCATTTGCACACAGAATGTACATGAGGTGAACTTTCCAATCAATATTATTTATCCCTCATACATGTGTATAAACTATCACTTTGTGACGGATGCAGATATCAAATGGTTTTCTCAGCTCCGCTGGTGTCCCAGCCCCCCCTGTAAAATGTTCCCACCATCTCCAGATGTCCACCAGTCGTCTAGTCAAGGACTTTGGTGACGAATGTCTGGTACGTCTCTGCATTCATAAAAGCAGGCCTTCCTCGGTCCCGTTCCCTTTGTAGTCGGCAATGGGAACCTCATTTTTTCTTTGTAGTCGGCAAGCGGAACCTTATTCCTGCAGTGGCCATGTTAGTGGGGACAGGTGATTTACGACGCAGGGGTGAGAGGGTGATTCCACCATTCTCGGGTGTGTGTGGACCGGTCTGGATGTTGTTAGGGCATCGATACACACACACACACACACACACACACACACACACACACACACACACACACACACACACACACACACACACACACACACACAGTCCCCCTCAGTCTTTTTTGAGTTGTGTGGCACTGGGAGAGAGTGTCTGGGAGGCCATGCAGGATTAGCCATCAAACGGGTGTGGGGCGATGTTTGAAGACATCGAAGGAAATACAAGCCAACCCTGCCCAGGTGCTGTGGTAAAGAGGGTACTGGGGACCCCAACTGTGGGCTCGATGGGTCGAACTCTGTCTGTGTGTGTGCGTGCGTGCGGGTGTGTGTTCAGCGTGCATGCATATCGGTTCCTATGTTGGTTCTTGAAGTGGTGATGTCTGTGTGTGCACATGCAGTCATCCGTGTATGACTTTTATGAGCTGCTACGCTTCGTGGTGAACCCCGTCTAGTTGGATTTGAACCGTAACCGATTGGATTTCAGGGTAGGCAGGGTGACCCCTGACCTTTTCTGTTTTTTTTGGTCTTACAACATCTGTGGCCTCCACAAGTCCAACCCCCTCACTGCCCTCTGCTCCAAGTCCAAGTTCATCAACAAGTCCTCACTCACAGGTTGCTCAAGAAACAGGCTAATGTATAACATTACACACACAATTTCCTTGAATGTCAACAAAAGCCTCCAGCAGCAGGTAAACAGGTTGCTCAATTTCTCATTTCTCAGACGTTTGAATGCAGAGAGTATGCACTGGGTATCCACGGAGGAGTATCCACGGTATCCTGTTCTCCGTGCACTTTGAAGTACGCATGCGCCGATATCTCTCGCCTTGAATATTATTCCCCTCAGGGGAATCGAACCCAAACCGTGGGTTTGTTGCATCCGTGCTCTACTGACTGAGCTAATGAACGGATGATGTGACTCCTTTTTTGTGCATTTATCTTTGACGTGGATAGTGGGGTAGGCGTGGATAGTGAGGGACTGAATATTTACTATTCTGTCCATAACGGCACATAACTCGGTAACGCGGCTGAGTGGGATTGGGCGCCGATGACCCCCGTGAGTCGCCACCGAGGCGAGCGCTAGCGAGCCGAGTTGCCGCGACCGCGCCGCTCCATCGGGGTCAGTGGCGTGGAGCGTTACACTGGGGAACTGAGCACACTTGGCATCTGGTTCGAGGCTGGGAGTCACCTCAGGTTTTATTTTTGCGCTCCTCTGAGGTTGACCACTAGATGTCGACATTTTACTACTAATATCTCTGCATTGGTGAGTTATTGGATACTGAATATCCAAGTATCCTGGATACTTTCTGCATTGAAGAGTCTGAAAGCACGTGAATATTTCGCATTAAGTGCGTTGATATCATTAGAACCAGGTGATTACACACACAATTTCCTTGAATGTCAACAAAAGCTTCCAGCAGCAGGTAAACAGGTTGTTCAAGAAACATTTTAAATATTTCACTGTCAATTATTTTATAATTGCAGCTATATTTCATAGTTGATACACTGAGTCAGAGAAAGTCCGATTAATGAATGTACTGTTTGAAAGAGCTAGCTTAATAACTCCAAAGGGGTAGAGTTTCCTTGTTCCTTGCATCGGCAGAGCACGCAAGTACTGCGTTCGGCTGCGTATGTAGGTAGGTAGGTAGGTAGGTAGCCATGAGGGACCAGCATTCCTGGTGATGCCAGTGGTGAGCGCACCTCATGGCGCACTCTGCTGGCGCACAAGTAGGCCATACATGGCCAACTTGTGCACAAGACGCAAGTTGGCACCTCGGCAGAGTGCACATCTTGTTCCTCTTCTCAATTCCCTGTAGAAATTCCCATGTCACATTCAGCCTGTAATATGACGTTAATCAAACTATGCAGGGGATGATCATTCTTATTTTAGAGAAGTGAAATTTGATTTGGAACTTTTGTTGTAGTGATGTCAGCATCCTAACCCTAGCCCGTTAGTCGCAGCTATTTTTCTAAACCTTCATCAAAGCAGTTAAATGTATAATCACAACTGATACACAGGTTGATAAAAATGACTATGTCCAGAACTTCATCAATAAATAGCTTTATTGGGGCTCAGCCAGTCAGAGCACAGATAGGCCTACACCTAGGTTGAGTCTTTATTGTCTAAATATATACATACAGTGAATGTTTTACATGCTCTTTACATACAGCTGTTTTTATGGCCAAGCATAATAATTTACGTCCAAGGGGTTGCATGGCGGTGGTCTCACAAGTGGGTGGTCTCATCCTCGTCCTCTGAGTCTGTGTTGTGTAGGAGTGAAGTCTGCGCCGCCGGTAGGCATTTACACTCCAAGAAGAATTGAACCACTCGGGCCTAGAGAGAGAGAGAGAGAGTGAGAGAGCGAGAGAGCGAGAGGCCGAACTTTGAATAACAGAACATCAATAACTTACTCATCAAACCCCCGCTCCTCTATCAAAGTGTGACTGCGGCCCGAGCCCCCATGGAGCATGCCTGTGGACTGCGGCTGCCACTATATTACATTATACGACTATATTGTACATTATTATATTGTATATTATCTTAACATTCTTATATTATACCATTATATACTGTTTAACATTATTGTTAAACAATATTATATTATACTATTTTACACTATTATATTTTCTATTACTTTTACTACTTGTATTTGCCTGTATGTCACTCTGTCTCTCCTTTGCTCTCTCTCTCTTTCTGTCCCCCCGACTTGGTTGAGGCAGTCAACCGCCCACCCTAGAGCCTGGGTCTGTCCTGACGTTTCCTCCTCCTTAAGAGGGGGTTTTATCGTTACCACTTTCGCAAAATTGCTTGCTCAGGGTGGGGGCCTCTCTTAGCATGAGGTATCTGCTCGGGTCTCCGCTCTGTAGCCTATGCAAAGTGACTTGAGATAACTTGACTTGACACGTTAATAACATTGAATTGAATTATCAAACCCTAGAGTTTACACAAGTTTAAATAATGGACTTAAGACTGGATGTTTTCTAGATGAAAATGTGTTATTTTTGCCACATGGCTGTACCATGAAGTACAAGTTAGGCTGGCCCTACGGTATATCACTCCTACCTGCAGAACCACCTCCTGGGAAATGTCCATAACGGGGCCGCAATGACCAAGGCTGACCACAGGAGGGCGTACAAGGCTTGGACCAAACACGGTGCCCAGGTTCATCAGAGACATCTTATTCACCGCTGCTTTCGTAGAGATCCTGTAGCACATTTTGAACACATGGTCACAAACTGCAGTGGTACATCACAAACTGTGTAAAATGTCTGGTTGTGAAAATGGTGAATTCAGCAGCTCTGTGGGTTGATTGTCTGCTTAATTTATAGCACATGGAGATGGGCTACCTTTTTGTGAAACCTATGGCAGTTCGATGGTTTCATTAGCATAATGTAAGGTGAATTCATTTTCCAGGCACCTTGAAACTTGTCACAACACTGTAAAGTGTGACAAGAGTTTCAGTCAGTTAGGTCAGTGGTTCTCAACCTTTTCAGTCCCAAAAATAATCATATTTGAACTGGGGACCCCCATCTTGACAATCATTTGGAATTGTAAGAGTTGAGGCATCACATTTTGTTTGACTCAGTGCCACAGATAAATATTGTGAAAAATAGCCAATCTACAAGCTTGTGAGGCGTTGTGAAATTGTAGATCAGCTATTTTTAAAATGTTTGCCTCTTATTATTTGACAATTTGGCCAACTTTGCCTCTTATATTATTTGACAATTTGGCCAATCCATGGCCGGTATTTATGGTATATTGTTGATTACTTTTGATGCAGTAATGGTCATCCATCCAAGATCGATCTAGAAGAAGAAGATGGCTCTCCAGCGCATTGATGAGCTGACGCATGGACCCGGCATTAGGAGTGGACGCTGAAGCACATACTGCTATCAAGTGTGATTTGAAGAAGAGAGGTCCAAAATACAGTTCCATTCATTTACATGCCTTACATGGCATTAGCCTTGGATCACCAACAAGCGAAGAAGCCAGATAATATTCATTCAAAAACAACCAGTTGGCATGGTTATAACATCCGTGTCATGGACTCCATATACAGTATGGTTATATCCATCTCCATATAAGGCTGGAGCTGACCGACACATCTACGTCTGACATCACATAATCCATATAAGGTACGCACTCATCACCAGGATGACCAGCTCAGCGGAACGGTATAAGACTATCTCCTCTCCTAGACTCTACCTTCAAAGACCTTCGACCTTCATGAGACCATCATGCTCAAGCATACTTCAAACTCCAATTCCGATTTGAACTAAGGTATCTGGCCTTACAGCCCACATAACTCTGCACCATATACAACTCATACCCATACTCCAGGGCATCTGACCTTACAGCCCCGATACCGCTACAAGCTTCCTAATAGACCACCTTCCAAATCACACAGGTTATATATATCCCAGTTAACAGTTCCTTTAGTAGTATTTTACAATGGCGGAACGGGATGCAGTAGTGGTAATGCAGCAGAAGTTGGACAGGAGCTGCTGGGTGTGCTTTGCCACAGACGAGGATGACGGCACAGCAGAGTGGGTACACCCCTGCCGCTGTCGTGGCTCCATTAAGTGGGTCCACCAGAGGTGCCTACAGTACTGGGTGGACGAGAAGCAGCGTGGCGACGATACGGCACATGTGGCCTGCCCACAGTGCAATGCAGAGTACCCCATCGTCTTACCCAAACTGGGTCCTGCTGTGGCGTATGTCCTGGACCTGATTGACCGAAAGCTCACCATTTTGTCTCCCAATGTCATCGTGGCGGGGATCATCTTAGGATTCATCTTAGGATTCTACTGGACTGCTATGAGCTATGGAACCTTCACTGTCATGCAGGTGGTGGGCCACGCGGAGGGTTTGGATGTAATAGAGCATGCAAACCCCTTGTTACGGCTCATTGGCCTTCCCACCATCCCCGTTATGCTGATTCTAGGCAATATGATCCGCTGGGAAGACTATGTGCTTCGGCAATGGAGGAAGCACACCAACAAGCTGCAGATCCTCAATAGCATCTTCCCAGGGCTTGACCGTCCAGTTCCTCGCATCCCGGCAGAGGTCAGAGGAGTTCTGGAAATCCGTGTGGAAATGGAAAATGTGTGCCGTGTCCTGTGCGGCGCGCTCGCTCTTCCCACCATTTCCACCATCGTGGGCAAGCTCATGTTCAGTAGTGTCAACTCTAACCTGAAGAGGACCATCCTGGGAGGCATCGCCTTTGTGGCCATAAAGGGTGCAGTAAATGTGTATCTCAACAGGCAGAAGTACCTGCGGAAAGCCCACCGCAAAATCCTCAACTTCCCTGTGCCGGAGGAGGAATGAAAGACGGCCTCTCAGTGCATAGCAGTGGGCTTGGTTTACTGGTGCCACTAAAAATAAATGTTCTATTCCTTTTTCCAATAGATGTTTACAAAGATATTTACAGTAGCCTATTCTAATTTTGTACTTTTGCTGTATAAACTATAACTATAAATAGATTTCTGCCTACCATGACATGATAAAAATATTTACCAGTAAGACGCCTAAGGGCGAAAAGCAAGGTTGCGCCATGTCTTGGCCATCTGGCCAGTGATGTATATTAGGGATGGGATGATATGAAAATGTCATATCACGATTATTGTGGCCAAAGAAATCGCAATTTACGATATTATTGCGAATGAAAATATCCCCAACATCCATTATCCTGGGGCGGAACATTTGCCCAAAAATAGCATATCTACAAGCGTTGTGAGCTTGTGAGCTATTTTTTGCCAAAGAGATTTGTATAAGTATGTATAAGTATGTTTTACCAATAGAGGGCTCTGTGGGTTTATTATCTGCTTAATTTATAGCACATCATGGAGATGGGCTACCTTTTTGTGAAACCTATGGCAGTTCGATGGTTTCATTAGCATAATGTAAGGTGAATTCATTTTCCAGGCACCTTGAAACTTGTCACAACACTGTAAAGTGTGACAAGAGTTTCAGTCAGTTAGGTCAGTGGTTCTCAACCTTTTCAGTCCCAAAAATAATCATATTTGAACTGGGGACCCCCATCTTGACAATCATTTGGAATTGTAAGAGTTGAGGCATCACATTTTAAATATTGTGAAAAATAGCCGATCTACAAGCTTGTGAGGCGTTGTGAAATTGTAGATCAGCTATTTTTAAAGTGTTTGCCTCTTATTATTTGACAATTTGGCCAATCCTTGGCCGGTATTTATGGTATATTGTTGATTACTTTTGATGCAGTAATGGTCATCCATCCAAGATCGATCTAGAAGAAGAAGATGGCTCTCCAGCGCATTGATGAGCTGACGCATGGACCCGGCATTAGGAGTGGACGCTGAAGCACATATTGCTATCAAGTGTGATTTGAAGAAGAGAGGTCCAAAATACAGTTCCATTCATTTACATGCCTTACATGGCATTAGCCTTGGATCACCAACAAGCGAAGAAGCCAGATAATATTCATTCAAAAACAACCAAGTATATCAACTAACTACGATGTACTCACTGACTGCTGGATTCCGTTCAAGCCATATAAGGCTGGAGCTGACCGACACATCTACGTCTGACATCACATAATCCATATAAGGTACGCACTCATCACCAGGATGACCAGCTCAGCGGAACGGTATAAGACTATCTCCTCTCTTCTAGACTGTACCTTCAAAGACCTTCGACCTTCATGAGACCATCACGCTCAAGCATACTTCAAACTCCAATTCCGATTTGAACTAAGGTATCTGAAAAAATACTGTGGATGCTGTGCATGCAAAGAAGGGAAGGAAGGTGCTATTTAAAAATAAAGGACAGACACCTGTGCATGCTAAATATAAGCAAGGGCCTCCACAAGGGGAACACCAGAGAGCGTGTTTCAAATGTGGGAAAGTGCCATCTCATCCCAAAGAACAGTGTCCCGCAAGAAGTTCCGAGTGTCACAAGTGTGGAAAGCGGGGACATTATGGGAGGGTATGTAAATCAGCCAGTGCAGTGCATGCTGTCACAGAGGACAACGATAGCCTGTTTCTAGGGGCTGTGGATGCAGGAGAGGATCCATGGACTGTAGATGTCAGCGTTAGAAACTCCAAAGTCAGGTTCAAGATTGATACTGGGGCTGATGTCACTGTCATACCAGAGCAGGTGTATGAGCAGATAGTACAGTCAGACACACGGCACAAGTTAACTCCAGTGAGTAAACCACTGTATGGGCCGGGGCGGGTACCATTAATTGTAAAGGGGGCCGCCAGCGAAGTACTGTGCTATGGTGACAGGACTGCTACAGAGGACATTTATGTGGTGCAAAACCTACACACAGCCTTACTGAGTAGGGCTGCCTCAGTTAAGCTGAAGCTAGTCGTTAGACTAGATAGCATAGACCTAGACTCTGTGAAAAAGACTTACCCAAAGCTATGTGAGGGGCTGGGTCTTGTGAAAAAGGAGTACAAGATAAAACTGAAACCAGGTGCCGTTCCAGTTGCATTAAAGGCACCACGGAGAGTTGCACTGCCACTGCTCGGAAAAGTCAAGGCCGAGCTTGGACGCATGGTGCAGCTAGGTGTTATCAACAGGATCGAACAGCCAACGGACTGGTGCTGCGGCATGGTCGTGGCACCGAAGAAAAACGGTCAGGTTCGCATCTGTGTGGACTTAACCCCTCTTAATGGAGCTGTCTGCAGGGAGAAGTACATTCTTCCCTCTGTGGAGCAGACCCTTGGCATGCTGTCGGGGGCACGGATCTTCACCAAGCTTGACGCCAATATGGGGTTTTGGCAGATTCCTCTGGCAAAGGAGTCTGCACTGTTAACAACGTTCATCACCCCATTTGGCCGTTATTATTTCAACTGCCTGCCGTTTGGCATTGCTTCGGCCCCAGAACATTTCCAAAACCGGATGGTGACGGAGGTCACTGAGGGGCTCGAAGGGGTGGTCTGTCATATGGATGATGTTCTCATCTGGGGAGCAACTGAAGAGGAACATAATGCCAGAGTGCATGCTGTCCTGGAGAAGGCTCAGAGAGCAGGCATCACACTCAACACGGACAAGTGTGAGTGGGCAAAAAGTGAGGTGAAATTCCTGGGGTTCATAGTCTCTGCGGACGGGTTGAGACCGGACCCTGACAAAACTAGAGCTGTACAGCAGATGGAGCAGCCTAAAAACATCAGTGAATTGAGAAGTTTCCTTGGCATGGTGACACAGCTTGGAAAGTTCATCCCTAACCTTTCTGAAAAGGACAAGGCCCTGAGAGACTTGTTGTCCAAGAAAAACATGTGGGTCTGGGGACATGAGCAGGAAAAAGCGTTCACCAACCTAAAACAGGAGCTGTCCTGTGCACCTGTTCTCCAGCTATATGATCCCAACAGAGAACTGAAGATCTCAGCGGATGCGTCGTCATATGGCTTGGGGGCAGTGATGCTTCAAAAGTGTGACAATGCATGGTTACCTGTTGCATATGCTTCGAGAGCGCTTACACCCACCGAGCAACGCTACGCACAAGTGGAAAAAGAAGCTCTAGCCTTAACGTGGGCGTGCGAGCGTTTCAGTGACTTTATTCTAGGTCTACACTTTGTGCTGGAGACCGACCATAAGCCACTAGTTAGTCTGCTGGGGGGGCAAGCACTCGATGCACTTCCACCACGGATACAGAGGTTCCGCATGCGGCTCATGAGATATTCGTATGATGTCACACATGTGCCAGGAAAGACGCTCACAACAGCGGACACCCTGTCACGTGCACCTCTGAGGGACGGAGGGACACAGCATGATGGTGAGCTAATGGAGGACACCAACATATACGTGGACTCTGTTATGGACAGTTTGCCAGCAAGTGACCACTACCTGGAGGAGCTCAAAGCTCAGCTGAGCAGTGACAGTGTGTGTAGACAGGTCATGCACTACTGTATGCAGGGGTGGCCTGACAGAAACAAGTTGGAAGGTACAGTAAAACACTACTGGGCAGAACGAGCCGTTCTAAGTGTGCATGATGGACTTCTACTGAGGGGCACAAGGTTAGTTATTCCTTCCACTATGAGAAACAGTGTTCTTGAGAAAATACATGAAGGACACCAAGGGGTTGTTAAATGCAGGGAAAGGGCACGCCAAACAGTGTGGTGGCCTGGGCTTAGCAACCAAATCGCAGAGCTTGTTTTACATTGCAGGGCATGTATCAAAGAAAGGGCCAACCCAAAAGAGCCTTTAATGCCCACAATGTTACCAAACAGGCCTTGGGAGGAATTGGGCGCTGACCTATTTATGTTAAAAGGCAGCAATTACCTACTTGTAGTTGACTATTTCTCAAGATATTGAGATTGGTGCGCTGGTACAGGGGCTGCACCGCGACTCAGCGTGTCACGTATGCCTTGATGTGTTACAAATGTTTGTATATATGTTTTGAATACATGACTGCTGTGTCGTAAGACAAATTTCAGTGTGAACTGACAATAAAGCTATATCATCATCATATGTGGAGATAGCCAAACTAGGCCCAACACGTTCTGTTGATGTAATTGTACATTTGAAGTCTATGTTTGCCCGTCATGGCGTTCCGGTTAAATTTCGGAGTGACAATGGGCCTCAGTTCAGTGGGCAGGACATGAAAAGGTTCGCTGAACAATATGGGTTTAAACATGTGACCAGTAGCCCCAAGTTCAGCCAGAGTAATGGGGAGGCCGAAAGAGCCGTTCAAACTGTCAAAAACTTGCTAAAGAAAGCGTCAGATCCCTATTTAGCTTTGCTTGCCTACAGAAATACCCCACTGAGCAATGGGTACAGTCCGGCACAGCTACTTATGGGGCGACGTCTGAGAACCACTGTCCCTACCTTTCCAGCAATGTTGGAACCAGCTCTTCCCGACTTAAGAAAAGTCCAACACAGAGAAAGGGAGAAAAGATGGATGGACTCAAAAAACTTTGATCAGAGACATAGGGTCAGAGATCTTCCTGAACTGTCATCAGGTGATCATGTGTGGATTACGGATGCTAAGATGCCGGGCACTGTGACATCTGCCCACCACACCCCTCGATCCTACTTAGTGGAAGGACCACACGGCACAGTCCGAAGGAACAGACATCATCTAGTGCCTCTGCCTGCAGCCGAAAGCAGTGGAGACACTCAAAAGACACCAGCTGAGGAGGACATTCCCGAGACAGAGCCTACTCAAACCAGGCCAGTTCAGACCGGGCCTATACAAACTGGGCCTGCACCAACTGGGCCTATCCAAACTGGGCCTACTAAAACTGGGCCTATACAAACAAGGCCTGTAAAAACTGTTGTGCCTCGTGCGAGCTCACGTGTCTCTCCTGGTGGGACTATGAGAACAAAATCAGGTAGAGCCGTGGTTAAGCCTGACAGACTGGTGCTTTGAGAGTATGTTATTTAAACTAGACCAGGTCAACCTGGTTGTGCCAGACCCCGGTTCTGCCAACCCTCTGGGCCTATAAATTTAATGGTACATTTATAGGCTGTCTGTCCCTTTATAGGCTGTCTGTCCCTCCCTCATGTCATCATCATTTGTGACATCATTGTGACCAAATATGGAGAAAAGAGGGAGGGACAGACCGACAGACAAAGCCTTTTGCTTTGTCTGTCGGTCTGTCCCTCCCTCATGTCATTGTGATGACATGAAGGCTTTGTCTGTCGGTCTATCCCTCCCTCATGTCATCATCATGTCATCATCATGACCATCTATGGAGAAAAACAGGACAGACCGACATTTGCTTATGTAGGCCTACCCATTTCATGGGTCTGGCAAAAAGAAAAAAAGAAAAAAAAAGTGGGTATTGGTGTCGAACTGGGTGATGCAAATTGTAAAAAAAAAAAAAAAAAGATGGTGATTGGTTGTACGGTGATTGTCTGTTATATGCATTGATTGAAAAAGAAAAAGAGTTTTGAATCTGAATATCATTGTGGTTACATTTCTTTCTGAAAAAGGGAGATGTGGTGTAAACCTATGTTCTAGGACATGACGTCATAGTTCAGAGGACGTCATTAGGAAGTGAGGAAGTGTTCATTCAGATTCCAGTGTTGATGCTGTATGTAACATGCAAGCGGCAATAAAGCGGTGCTGTTAAAACCAGTACGGATTCCCTCGTTCTTGTGGAACATGAGAGCCTAACGTTACACTTATTTTTTGCCAAAGAGATTTGTATAAGTATGTATACGTACGTTTTACCAATAGAGAGTTTAAATGTTACCGGATGCAGCTCGGCAAATAAAAGGTGAATTGATCCCAGGGCATGACGGAGGCCGATTTCACGATAAACAAAATCTCCATAATACGATTATCGTGAGTGTGTTTTATCGCGATAAACGATAATATCGCTTATCGTCCCATCCCTAATGTATATCGGACCAGTTACCCATATATGGAGATCCCTGACATCAGGGTTCTCCATATATGGGCAAAAAAGGGATTTGGTTCCCCTGGCATCACAGGGATCTCCATATATGGGCATAAAAGGGATTCGGTTCCCCTGACATCACAGTGATGTCAGAGCGACAAACCCATAGACTGTAAAAAAAAGCGTACACGGGCGGACGGACAGATACGGACATGATGTGCGGTTTCTCAGAGTAAACTGTGATCTTCGGTCGCAATTATAGTATAATAATAATAAATATCTTTTGAGAAATTGCAAATGGTTTTGCAAATCTTTGAATATATATATATATATATATATATATATATATATATATATATATATATATATATATATATATATATAGGCCTATATAGTTCCCTGGAACTAAATATTTTGAGATGGGGGTCCGTGGCCAAATACATATACATTTGGGGGTTCTTGACATTTTGAGAACCACTGACAACAGACATACAGTAGTTACATTTAGAAGGCATTTGTAGAATCAGCCTCAGCTTGTAATGGGTAACAGGATTTAATGTGAATTATAATCAGTAACAATGAACAGTAATCAGTGTTGGGTAACGCGCGTTAGTAATATAACGCGTATTAGACTACTAATATATTACCGAAATGCGGTAATGACTAATATACCGCTTTACTGAAAAAAAATCGGTAATATATTATTATAATGATAACTTCATTACTTCATTACTTCCACGTTACCAACCAGGGTCCCGTGACTCCCGTCGTCCCGTTTTAAGCCAATATGGTACGGATTTTTGTCGTGGGACCCAGTATACCTCCTGTGCCTTCAGCCTTCCTATCAAGTTCTGTGGCTGCGCGCTGCTGCTGCCCCGCACCGAACGGCACACAAACGCAGGGACGTGCAGGGAATGTTAGAGAGGCAGGGGGCTGACATGTTAGAGAGGCAGGGGCTGAGGCAGGGCTCAAGCCCCCTTTGATGTCTATGTGTGTACATGCCTGCCAGGCACTGTCGGGTGGATTGGAGTAGCCTGACACTTCAGTCCGCACATCACCCCCCCCCTGTTGGTGGGTGGTTTGTAGTGTGGACTGAAGCTGCACATATTTTAATCTATTTCAAACGCGCCTGAAGAGCGGGCGCATTGAATGGGCCAATCAGGGTTGTATGCTTGGGGCACGTGAACTCTATGCTCCGGTCCCAGCCCCCTCCAAACAGAGCTCTTGAGCTCACGTGAGACTCGCTCGTGGACTCTGATTGGTGTCCTCTGCCCACGTGAGAGTCTAGTGGACTCTGATTGGTCCGTGAAAACTGTCATGGCGGAGTCAGACTCGACTCGTATTATTAATAAACTATGAAATAGTGCCGTTTCCTCACGTTTTAATACCATTTTGCACTAACGTAAACATGCAGACATATAATATGTTATGAGAAATAACATATTTTTGCAATGTCACGCCACGTCGCGTGTGTGTGTGTGTATGTGTGTGTGTGTGTGTGTGACGTCAATAGGCTTTAGCCCGCCCACGCCGAAATAGAATCTGCCCTGGTAATCTCAGACTCTCCCGGAGTGAAACGTAGTGAACGTAGTGTGAGATGTCTGGCGCTCGCAGTCAGGCAAGGATTGGAGTGCCTGGAAACCATTGCGCACAGCGAGTCAGCGTGCCCAGGTGTTTAGAATGATTATTAGCCTAGTAAGCTACAACATTTCAATAACTGAAGGGAAAACACACGCTAAAATGTATGCATTACTGAGAACTATCAAATGCCTGGTTTATATCTCCCACCCATGAACTGTAGCGCTGTGTTGGTGGATGTTTTCTCCGACGCACGGGCTGTCAGATAAAACATGCCCAAAACAAGAGCTATCACTCCCACAAAGTAACAAACACAGAACACCCCAGCAGCACGCAGCAGTGTCACACAATTATAGGCCACATTTAAGAAGGTAGGTCTATTGTGTTTCATATGAAAAAACAGACAATAAAATATAAAATAAAATAATAAAATATAATAATAAAATATCTAGATAATTATTTGTTCAATTTGAGCATTTAATTTTTTTTTTAACCAAAAAGTAATAAGTAAAGTAATATTAATATATTACTCCTACTCGGGGGGTAATATGTAACGAAATGTATTACTTTAAAATCAAGGTAATATGTAATCAGTATCTATTACCAAAAAAAGTAACGCTACCCAACACTGACAGTAATACAGCAGTGTGATGCTGTCCAGACCATGAAATAATAACAAATAATAATGAACAGTGATATAGTTGAGTGGTTCTCAACCTGTGGGTCGACCCCAAAAGATTTTGGGGGATCCCCAGATGATTAGCTTAATGTGTAACATTGTATTCCCACTCAACAGTAAACAAACCAAAATACAGTTTAAATGTATAGACTATAGAGGGTATCTGCACATTTCTAAAGTGTCAATTTAAGAGTATTTGACAGTTTGGCCAATGTTTAATTTGTCATTTAAGAGGTATTAAAAAGTCCTTAAACTGTCACTTTAGAAATGTGCATAAACCCTCCATAGACTTAAAGTTTATGCTGGTTTGTTTACTGTTGAGGGAGAAAAGAATGTTGCTCATTAAGTTAATCATCTGGGGAGTGGGGACCCCCGAAATAATTTGGTGACCCCCTCTGGGGGTCCCGACCCACAGGTTGAGAAGCAGTGTGAGTGATGCTGAACGGACCGTTGCAGGTGGTGCATGAGGTAGAGGAAGGTGTGTCGGTTTACTGGAGGACAGGACTGGAGCAGACACAGCATGGAGTCCAGCCTGGAGTCCACGTCCTGGATGTCTGGAGCAGAGGGAATGCATGTTCGGTGGTGGTCGTAAAGGGACTCACATTTGTTATACTATATTTCACTTTCAAAAAAACTTTTGGTAATTCTATCGTCTAATCAGGCTTTTATAAACACTGTGACAACCCTGGGGTCGTCAGGGTAACCCAGATGGTTGTCATGGTTTCCAACCCGGTGCTTGTATTTCAGAGACTGATTGGAGTGCGGAGTGTGCCATCAGTGAGGATCTGGCCCACCTGGTGCTCCCTCTATATAAGAGGCTGCAGGGCCATTCTCACACTCTTACCTGGCTCCAGCATGGAGCCAGGTATTAAACCTTTTTTCTTTTTGTTCCAGTTTAAGTATGATTTGCACACCCACACAACATGCTACACTCATCCACACACTCGCATACATCACTGATACTACTGACTTCCACGATTTGTTATGATTTGATCCTTATCTTTGTTTATTTAGGGTTAAGTAATAAAATAATTTAAAATGTTCTGGGTTTGTGTGGCTTCCTCTTTGTTACAAACTGAGCCATTTGTAACAACACCCTGAAAGGTTTTTAATTTGCCTGATTCAATATTTAGATGTTTGATGTAAATGCCATCAGTACTCCTCCTCCTCCACGAGGAGGGCCCCATACACACCCATTGTAACGTCAAACTCCATTTTATTTAACCTTGATAGATTCATTAAAAACACCCATTATTTTTTCTGGTGACTCATAATACCCTCCAAATATGTGAGCAGGCCGTGTTTTTTTTATAACTTTTTCATTTATTTTGAATAATTCTTAAATAAAAACACGGCCTGCTCGCGTATTAGGAGGGTAGTATGAGACACCAGAAAAAATAATGGGTGTTTTTGATGACTTTATCATGGTTAAAATGGAGTTTGAAGTTACAATGGGTGTGTATGGGGAGGCGTCCTGCAGGAGGAGGGCCAAGGGAACATTTACATCGAATATCTAAATATTGAATCAAGCAAAAAAATTAAAACTGTTCATAAAAGTCTGATTGGACGATAAAATGACCAAAAGTAATTTTTTAAGTGAAATACCCCTATAAGTGAAATTATCAATATTGTGATGTATAAATACCCTGTTACAAGTAAAAGTACGGAATTAAGAATTGACTTGAGTAAAAGTACAAAAGTATTGGTGTCAAAATGTACTTTAAGTACGAAAAGTAAAAGTACTCATTATGCAGAAGGTCGCGTGTGAGTATGTGTGCATGTGCGTGTGCGTGTGCGTGTGTGTTACCCAGTGCTGTGGCCAGGCTCTGGAACAGGGAAGCAGGTATGAGAGGTTCAGGCAGCTCTCTGAAGTACAGCTTGAGAACACCTGAGACCGCGTTCACCTCGGCACCTCTCAGCCTGGACACTGCGTCCCGCAGGTCTGTAAGATGGATGGATCAATTCATTTAGTCCAGTGGTTCTTAACGTTTCAGGCCACGACCCCCAAAATAATCATATTTTAACTGGGGACCCGCCCACCCTGATGAGCACTAAGTTGAGGCATTACATTTTGTATAACACGGTTCTATTGTGAGAATAGCAGATCTACATGACTAATTAGGGGGAAAGTCCTACATCTCATTAGTCCTACATCTCATTAATCCTAATTTGGTTAGGGTTAGGTTTTAGGGTTAGGTTTAGGCATAGTTTTACTGAGGTTAGGGTTAGGTTTTGGGTTAGGTTTAGGCATAGCTTTACTGAGGTTAGGGTTAGGTTTTGGGTTAGGTTTAGGCCTAGTTTTACTGAGGTTAGATTTAGGTTTAGGTTTAGGCATAGTATTTTCACCAGGTTAACATTCACCAGATTCTGACTAATGGAATGTAGGAACAATGAAATGTCGGACCAATGCCATGGCATCCTAATTAGAATACATTTTAGGCCCTACCCTACCCTAAATGTCGGTCGGGTTCGGGTTTGGTCGGGTTCGGGCAGAATTTCAGAACTATCACAATACGGGTGCAACAGTTAATCGGACTAATCTATTTAATCGATTGTGAAAAAACATCGCTAATGGATTATTTAGTACTATAATCGACTAACTGATTCCAATTTCGGCATGACATTATTGTCATGGGGCAACCCATGCCCTATAGACAGTAATGAGGACCTTTGCATGCACACACACTGACACGCCACAGCTGCCAGCCTTTTCACAATTATAGGAAAAAACGGTTCCAAAAACCCATCTACAAGCTTAAAGGACAGCTCAGCACTAAATAACATCTCGGCTCACTTATATTGATTTCATTTCTGATTAATAGACCCCATGGACAATCATTTGGGATCAATATAAGTAGGAAAAAGTTATTTAATCTGGAGTTGTCCTTTAACAATGTGCCACGATGCATAGTGAGCTTGAAGATCTGTCATTTTTTTGATAATTTTTCCATAGCAACGTATTGCTAAGAAAATAATGGATAGCTACAGCTTTGCATCACAATACCCTTGTTGTTAGAAGAAACAACACGGTTATTTCTATCGATTTACTCACTCCATGGAGACTTGAATTTATGGATACTTTTTGTTTTTTGTTGCATTTCCAAGACAATCATAGAACAGCAGTGGTTCCCTATAGACACAAAGAACCTGATTTGTTCCCTAAACTCCTAAAATTATTGTCTTAGGAATGCGACAAAAACAAAAAACAAATATCCATGATTCTTTCTTTTTTTTTTGTACCTCCAAGACAATGGCAGACAATGGCAGATTAGGAACCCCCTCCCCAAATACTTGTAGGCCTATGTGTCTCTCACAAACACGAATCAGAATCTCCCAAGTGCTAGACGGGGCCTTACTGCTGTCGAAGGCGGTCTTGAGGGTGATGATGTCAGTGGCTGCTCCTGAGAGCCTGTAGATGCCCACCTCCTCCATGCCTCTCCTCTCCACCTCCTCCGCACAGCACCGCACCACATGGGGAACCAGCACCCCCTCCTGGCTGGGGGAGGACCATGCACAGCAAGGGTGCAACAGTTTGTCAAACTAATCAATTTAATTCAGCCTCTCAAACTTTCACATTTCAAGGTCTCGACAGTGTACAAATGGAACCAAATGGACCCGTTAGCGTCCATTTGGTTCAATGTGTACACTCACTACACTGTCAGAGTTACACACTTGTATGGGTCAATTTAGACAAGCTCACAGTGGGTTGCAACACGTTGTGAGCTTGTAGATCGTTATTTTCATTACGTTCGCACAACACAGCGGTGGGACAAAGTATAAAATAACACTAATCAATAGTTGTCGATCCACAGTGATACAGAAACACACATGCAAAGGTCAAGCAGGGAAATCAATTACACCTGTTAACCACATGGACCCTATTGTCCCTATTTTTAGCATGGGAAAGCACCTTTAGTGTGCTGGCTGTTTAGGCTATTTCTGCTCTATTCTCATCACACTTCCTATTTTCACACCCCTTTGTTATACAAATCACATCCTCAAACATAAACTCTCTGTACAGACAAGGGAAGGAAATCAAGCAGTTCCATGTACATTTTAAACAGTTAAATCCCTGTACACATCATTGACTGCAGTCCCCCAGGGGTCTGTATACTTTCTACAACTGTACAATCTACAATCTCACAGCGTCTCAAAATTTAAATATGATTATTTTGGGGGTCGCGGCCTGAAGAGGTTGAGAACCACACTGACCTACAGTAATACGACATGCCTAGAATAGGGTTCAAGTGGTTGATATCGTCCTGTCTGAAAGGGAACTTACTGTGCCACGACTTCGATGGGGATAGAAAAGACGGGTAGCTGCTGTGTGGGTGTGGAACTGGGCGATTCTAATGGGTGGGGACAGAACTTTAGGGACACCATCACCTCCACCTGGCCCAGGGATAGCGTCTGTTTTCTCCATCTCTTGTTGAGGTCTGTGGCTTGCAGCTGAAGGACATTGTGTGCATACTTAGAAAGATGAGGTACAGTACACTTGGACAAGTATAAAGTACAAACAGGGACTTGTGGGGTACAGCATAACTTGTTTGGGATGCTTTCCATACTGTATATTGGAAATAAATAGAACCTGTGTTCCAATGGGTCCCCCGTCCAATGTAGTTATTTAGTCACGATCTCTTGTTAATACTTTTAAAAATAGATAGAACCCGCAGACACGCTTAACCACTTTCACTTTCAAAATGTTTTGAAAATAGTGAATGTCAGATCTAGAAGCATCGCGAGTCGTGACACATTATGAGCTTGTAGATCAGCTATTGTCGCTACTTTTGTGCGACACTCATGTACGATGAAGTAGGGCATGAAAATAAAAAGATGAAATATAGAGATACAAGCTTTCTGCCAGACAGCAACGGTATACATGTTATAACAAGAGTTATTCAGTTTTGCCATTATCACTGATTCTTGAGCGCAATCAAACATTACAGCCAACATGTCAACATGTCAGGTTGACAAAATTACAAAATATTGTAGATGTTTAAGATTCAATTCACAGTACAGTTCAATACACACACACACACACACACACACACACACACACACACACACACACACACACACACACACACACACACACACACACACACACACACACACACACACACACACACACACACACAGCTGACAGGTCAATCATTACCAGTTTCAGTTAAGCAATAAACAGGTGAATATTTGCGGCACGTGCACTCTCTGCTAGAGTTCCTAAATGGACTGTACCTTTACAGAAGCTTTACCCAGGATCATGTCTTCTCCGCCCTCTCCGCTCTCCGCCTGCCTCACACACACCACCCTCAGGTTCTGTGCTCCATCTACCTGGAAGGAGAAGTCCTGAACAAAAGAAGATACTTATGTAAGTAAAACTGTATTTAATGGAACAATGAATACAATATTATGGATCATTTTTTAAGTACTGTAAATACAGCTAAAATAATTTGGCCATAGCGGGATTAATAAAGTTGTTCTTCAAACATACAAGAATAAACTAGCATAAACTTAAACACTTGACAGAGAGTTTAACATTGTTTAATACGAATCGGTTTCAATGAATGGGCTGAGTTGGCATTGCAACTTCGATGCCAGATTTATATATCAGAATTATATCAATCTGGTTAGCTCCATAGAATCCTTTGGGCAGTTATTATACTACAATATTTTTTGTTATTGAAAAGACGAGCTGTGATTGGCCAGATGTCTCTTCAACTGGCAGCGTGCCTGCCGCACTTCCGCCCTCCCGTTTTTACAGGTCGCTCCAATTAACTGCAGCGGCGAATGAGTTTTTATAGCTATGGTTACACCAGCCGATTGTCTCCACATCCTATATCCGTAATTTCAAATGTAACGGCTCTCCAGCGTTACATACATGGTCCAGGCTTATGCTGGGTTTTGACCCGATTGTTTGATTGTCTGACCTGATTCCAGCAGGGTCTTAAGCTCTGGACTGAGGAATGGGTCTGAGCTTCTCTCTCATAGAAGTCATAGCCATCCACCTCCACACATACATACACACCTGAGAGAGAGAGAGAGAGAGAGAGAGAGAGAGAGAGAGAAGAGGGGGAGGGCAAAGCCGAGGTTGTGAAGTAGTAAACAAACAGAAGTAGTGATTTCAGTTTGCTGTTTTTTCAGAATAGAAACTTAAACTTACAGGCTGGTTGTTGCAGCCCGTAGGCAGAATGGATGGCTACAGTCAGAGTCCCACACAAAGTCTGCTCGTCAGAACCTGTGTGTGTGTGTGTGTGCGTGCGTGTGTGCGTGCGTGCGTGCGTGCGTGTGTGTGTGTGTGGAGAGGACAAGAAAATAAGTGTGGTCAAGTGATGTCACAGCTTGAAGCACATAGTGTCCCAGACACAGGATGTGAATGTGTAGAGAGAGAGATAGAGACAGAGAGAGACAGAGAGAGAGAGAGAGAGAGAGAGAGAGGCTGTTACCTGTGTTTGAGCTGTTAAGCGGTGGCTGCTGGGTCATCCTCAGTTTCACACAGGAGTTGGTGAGGGTGAGCAGGTCTGGGGGGATCATTTCTACGTCTGACAGACAAACGGCACATGGCAAAACGTGTTGCAGCACTTATACACTTATACACAATTGTTTTGATTGATAGTATGCAAATATATCGTCGTTGTCGGGTGGAAACCTTGTATGTCCAAAACCGTTTGTTTTGCATTTATCATTTTAAAAATGATTTAAACTAGTGAAAACAGCCGAACTACAAGCACACAACGCCTCGCACCGCAAGGCGTTGTGTGCTTGTAGATCTGCTGTTTTCACTACTTTTGTGCGATGGCCTTGTATGATGAAGCAGGGCTTTACTTTGCGAAAGAACGTACAAATTTGAAACTTGGAGATACGAGGTTTCCACCCGACAACGACGATATGCATGTATGTTTCCATTGCTGTTGTGAAACCTTAAAATCTTAAATTAACGCCCCACTTGATCATACTACACTACAGCGTCACACAAAAGTAAGTCAAAACAGTAAAACTTGGATTTTATGGTTAACATCTGTGAATTTTCCCTCATGTTTCCCAACCAGTGTTGCCAGACGTACGATAATTATCGTATTTGTACGATAATTTGACCCTCTGTACGATGTACGATCAATAATTCCAAAAATGCCCAAATGTACGATAATTTCGTCATATCATCAAAAAGAGCGTGAATTCACTATTTTCCCTGGCTGCTGATCTGGGATCTGGTTTGGCTTCTCAAAATAAGCCAGGAAATCAGTCAATCTGACCCTAGATCTGTACTTGGAGGCATTAAAAACACTGGTTGCATCTTTCCAGATCAGTTTCAGGCTTTTATTTGTGTAAGCTCCAAGAAGTTGCCTGCCTCCACACAGCATATCTGATGCGTTTTTGTCACGCAGGAGTCTAAAACGAGGTCGTTTCTTACACTAAAGACGCATTTTTTGGTGAAATTACGTTTTTACGCGAGTGATTTCTCTTTTTTGGCCGTGTACGATAGTTTCATGTCAAATACGATAATTCTGAGCCTCCGGTACGATAATTCAACATTTCCCATCTGGTAACACTGTTCCCAACAAAGACTGTTTAGTTCAAGTACAGCGAGATCTGACGTGTTATCATATCACCATCCATTTTTACTGTGTAAAAATAATGACTAAACAGTCCTCACTAAATCCAATTTTCTCAACTTTTATGCGCTGTAAATCATCATTCTGTCCGTCTTAAATGGTCCATTTGTACACTCTGTGATCAATGCCCTGTACAGTTTCATAGTGTATATTAAACTTAAGTTCCTTTCTCATGGTTGATCCTGCAGACAAAGAACACGCCATAATTTGCATTTCTTTTTGTGTATTTATTGTCAGCAAGATCCTTTTTACCTTTTTTTACCCTGATCTAACCTTTTGCAATTATTTTGTTCGTAACTATGTAGCACTCAGATATTCTTTGCGAATGTGAAAGTGCAATACCAATTTAAAATGCATTATTTATCATAAGCTGGCACTTACTGTCTCTGGTGAGCTTGTGGATAGTTTCTCTCCACTCTTCCAGCTCAAAGAGGGAGGAGAGGAGGAAAGAGTGACTCTGGAGTGAGACAGAGGGGAAAAAATGTTGTTTTTTACTTATATGTCCATCAACAAAATGTTTGTTACAGTATGATAAGTTGATGTGTGAGCGTGTGCGCGTACGTACTTTGCCACTGGGGCTGTGCAGGTCCAGACGGTGCACAGGGGAGTGTGTGAGAAGTAACAATTCCATCTGCTCCAGTTTCTTCCTGCTGCGGTCCAGCTGACGAACTCGCTTGCTGCCGCCTCCCTTCACACACACACACACACACACACACGCACACGCGCGCACACACACACGGACACGTACACAGATACGGACATGGACACACGCACAGGTGCACACACAGATTTCAACAACTTTAACCTTCTATACTTGGTAAAAACAAAATGAAGAGTTGCAACTGTAATTTTTTCACTCTACACCAAATCTCTTTGCCAACCTACAAGCTCACAACACACATTATGAGCTTTGTAGATCTGCTATTTTGTGTAACTGGGGTTGATATTTGACTTGCTCGCACAATATAAACAATTTGACTCATTTTTGTCATTCATCTTCGTCTCTTCAGATTCAGTACAGACAAACAAACAAGAAGAAAACTCACAGACACCATGTGTGGTCGTAGCTGCTGTCGGAGCAGGTGCATCTTGGACCTGATGCCGAGCAAACGGAGCTGTGTGTCTGGGGATCGCCGGGGGTCTGTTCTCCAGTTCACTCGCAGGTTGGTCAGTGGCATGTACCAGCAGAACCTGTACTGGCTGTGCTTACTGCATAAGAAAATTAAAATAATACATATACAAACAGTGTCAGTGTGTATCAAGCTCTTTATAATATTTCTCATTCTATAAACGTGCAAATTTGTACCCTTTTTGTCCCAATTTAGTCCTTATGCCAATGGATTCCTCCCCACACACATTCCTGCACGCACACACACTACCTGCAGCTGTCCCAGCCCAAAGGAGTGTGTGCAATGACAAACAGTGGTGGAAAAAGTAGGTTACGTGTTTTTAATGTCAAGGAGCCCTAGAATTATATGTATTTGACAGCCGAGTGACCCCCATCTCAAAATATTATGAATCAGAGACCCCCCAGAAGCAAATATTTGAGTTACAAATGTTGGCTTTAAAAAAGGATATATTCAAAGATTTGTAAAAAGATCTTCAAGTTCGCAGCGTGGCACTCGCTTATAGCTAAAGCATAAAATAATGGTTCAAGTGGTTTAAGTCTAACGTGGCACAGATGCGTTCCCAGTCTCTTTTTTTAATTATATATAAATACATTTTATTCCACAACTTTTTCACATACAGATATTAAATTGCGTATGTTAGTTACATTGTACCTTCAACATTTGTATGATAAATTACATGAAGTAAATAAGTAAGTACATTTTCTTAAATTCTCAAGTTGCTCTTAAATTGTCAAGGTTGGTGCTTTGTGGTTTTTCTTTTTCTTTTTTTTTTAAACAGTCTCTTAATGGGTTAATACAAAATACATTTTGTAATTGAATAAAACATCATCACTACAAGTATGTGAATACAATAATAATCTGTGGTTGTTGGAGGTGGTGTCCTTGCGTACTCTCCCATTGAGAGGCGTCGCGTAGAACAATATCGCCCCTTTACATTTCTCATTTGTCTACTACAGGTCATTTAATATAGCAGATGATATCCACAGTAAAACGTTCATTATGGCTTCATGTCACTCACCCTTTGGCTGCAGCCTTCAGCTTGGCACACAGCAGCAGGTCTGTGTAAAGGAAGAGATGACGCAAGTTCCTCACTCCCTCACACTCGTCCACCACAAAGCCGTCGCGCATCAACTGTCGTCTCTGGGTCGCACAAAACACATTGTGCTATCAACAGTCAAATACAGTGGTAATTGTACCTCACACTTTTGTTGTGGTGTGTGTGCATGGCTGTTAGTGAGCAGGAAACCGTACATCCGAGGCTGTTTTATTGCTGTATAGGAGACTTTGATGAGGCTAGGCTAACCCAAATAAAGTTCTCCCAAAATAACAATAACACATTCCTGAAAGGACTCTTGACCACTGTTAGTACACGCCATTCCGGGAAGGCTTCAAGGCCCTCCTCTGTCCACCGTTTGGCAGATCATATCACAGCTCTTTCCAGGGGCTCCCTCTCTACAGGCAAGAGGCTAAAACAAGAGCCAGTCAATGAAAGTGCTGTTCGGATCTGGTCAGATATATGCAGATTCTGTACACATAATGTGTACAGGATCTGATTGTTCTGACCAGATCCTTGATCAAGTCATATTATGACTTCATCAAGTACTGTATGCTGACGACCCAACAGTGATGGGCCGGAATGTTAATGATGACGAGACCTATACTGGGACACGGTCAGATCATGGACACATTGGTGTCAGGAGAACAACCTGCTGTCAACATTTCAACAAGACCAGGAGGTACTGAGCAGTGGTTCTCAACCCTTTCAGGCCGCGACCCCCAATAATAATTTGAACTGGGGGTCCTCCAGTCCCCCCCCCCCCCCACCCCCACCCTGACAAGCACTAACATATCCAACTGTCCAACATCACAAAGGGTAACTAACAGTGTGTCTGCTGTCCTACAACAGTGGTTCTCAACCTTTCAGGCCACGACCCACAAAATAATCATATTATAACTGGTGATCCCCCCCCCCCCACCCTGACGAGCACTAAGAGTTGAGGCATTACATTTTGTATAACACGGTTCTATTGTGACTGATACTGACAGATACAGAGACCTCCACATAGGCCACAATATGCGCTGTGGGCTGCATATCTGAAGTGGCGGAAGTGCTGCGGTTAAAAGGACTGTGTCATTTCTTGTTTTAACTACAGATGGTTATGTCTGAGTCATAGTGAATGACATGCCTATATGTGGGCGTATCGGGATTGTTTATGGTTATGTCTGAGTGACGTGGCTGTGGTCCGCCGGCCGGCCGGCCATCCCAGTAGTCAAACTTAATATAGGAGGATAGGCAGTTATATTTCACACTGCACACTGTTCAGTTTCTTTCTCCATGTCTTTCCACCATTCTTGAAACTGCAATGATGGATCTTGTTGTGACCGTCAGGTCGCAGTTACTATGAAAACTCCACCGGCTGGGCTGTCAGTTAGTCCCTCCGTCAGTCAGTCCCTCCGTCTGTCAGTCCCTACGTCTGTCCATCACGTCACGTCACACTTTTGGCCCTACTTTTATCTCCGGCACCGTTGCCCCATCCATGCCAAACTTTGCACACAAACTCCTTAGCTGGCAAACCACAACCTCCGCCCCTGATTTCTCACATGCCCCTCTTCTAGCGCCACAAGGAGACGACAGAATTTCACACAACCTTTTACATGTGTCAGCCTGTGAAAGTTCAGTAGAGTTGTGATTTGTGCTCATTATGTCTGTATGCGTGTGTGTGACGTCACGTGTCCTCTCACCATGCCGCGTCTGAGTGTGACCTCTCGTTTGCATTGTGAGCCTTCGTTGACCCCAGAAAGGAAGCCGTGAGACAGCCTCAGAACCTCCTGTAACAGAGGGTAATCGCTGTGTTCCTCAGGTGTTGTCTTCAAAAGTTCCTGGAGAGAGGAGGAAGAGTTTAGATCGGTCTCAGAGCACATGGTGACATTGGCGACACACAAGCAATGGTCTAGTGCAGCACTCGCTGTCTGCAGAGACTGGAAAGATGGAGGCGAAAGAGAAGGGAGATTAGGCCGATGCCTGATTTATACATGGTTGTGCACCTTGTTGTGCACTGAGAATAGCCGACCTACTATGTGAGGTGTTTTTGGGGCACAAAACTCAAGTATAACTCAGGCTTAACTCATACTCGGTCATATGAATGATGCAATAACTAAATGCAATAATAACTAATACTGTGTTTAGTAAGTGTATTAGTTCTTTTGCTGTAACTTCACTTACATTTGGTGAGTACCGCTGTCATATACAATGGGGCATAAATCAAGCAATAGGCAGAGAGACAAGGAAAGCCAAGGAGGGAGGAGTGTATTCATTGGAGACTTTGAGGTACAGTAAATGCACAGATTATCAGTCGACTTCAACAGTGGAATCAAGAGGGTTCTCACATGCAGCACCAGTGTAGTCTTGGTGATTTTCTCCAAAGGCTTATACAGGAGAGCTGGAGAAACACAGAAAACCATATTTTAATGCAATTATTTGACAATTGACCTTCCCATTTGTATTCATTTATTTATGTATTTACTTATTTCATTTATTACTATTATTATCGCTATTCTGGTGTGGATACGTTTTGTAATTTAGTTTGTCTTGTCTTGTCTTGTCTTGTCTTGTCTTGTCTTAAAAATAAAAGCCTGGGGTAACCTGCTGCAATTTCTGGCATAGGAAGTGGGAGGCGGGCCATGGCACAGATTGTGAACCAATAGGATCCACCGGCTGTTTTCAGCCGGTGAAATCGCCCCCTCTAGACCAAAATCAGCCTGTGTTAGGGAAGGCTATGTCTTTTCTGACCCCAGAATGTGTGCCCGTATCCGTAAACCCCTTTGACTGTAACTGTGATTAAATCCTCATACATAAAATGTATTTAACTAAAAACAACATGTTAACAGCACATACCTTCAAATGTGTACTTCAACTTAACCTTGTCGCGGCCGTTTTTAGACATCATGCTCTGAAATTGAAAATAGAAACATGAGTCCTAATGGTGTGTGTGTGTGTGTGTGTGTGTGTGTGTGTGTGTGTGTGTGTGTGTGTGTGTGTGTGTGTGTGTGTGCGTGCGTGTGTGCGTCCGTGCGTGCGGGTGTGTATGTAAACAATGTGTGAGATGAAATAACATAAGGCTCATATGTCAATGGCCATTGACATGTGAAATGATGAGCATTCATTCTTCTAGTCTAGACTTCATGTTACCTGGGCTAGTATTCTGAAACGAGCATCACACTTTGTGCAATTACGAACAATCTCCACCGCCTTCTCATAGTTATCGATGAAGCCACGATACACACATATCTGGCTGACCTGGGAAACAAAATGAAAGCATCCCATGTCAAGTACAGAATAGTTGAGTGAACTGCTCACATTATGTAAGGGAGGTGAGGCTCAAGTCTAATAAAACTCCTCCCCATATACTAATATTTGTTTATACTGTCAGTGGTTTGTCCAGGCGAAACTGATTCTGTTATGTCCATGTCTGTGACAGTGGATTTTTATATTTACACACAGTTCCTTTTATTTGAGTGGACTGTGATTCTCTAAAAGGAAACGAAAATGCTTTTGTTCATCTTGAAACCAGATTATTTCTTGTTTTTTCCAGCAAGGGTTTGATACTAGTACACTTGCCATTTTCAAAAACTACCTTTTAGTATACTACAGTACAGCATATAACTTACCATTTTCAAATACAGGTCTCCCACTGTAAGCTCAAAACCTCCATGCCCAACTCGGAAACAATCACCAGAATCAGTCTCTCTCCCCGGGCATGAGTTCTCAGGAGGTCCCATGTCTGAGTGTGTCGTACTCTCAGGTCCAGGACCGGGCTCTGCGTGTGTGTGGGCCTCCAGGCGGGCTCTTAGGCCTTCGTAGAAGCACTGGTGCAGGTCCCTGAGCTCTGGTACCTGATAGAACACTGTCTGAACGTCTTGGCTGGACAGAACCGGCTGCGAGGTCCCTGCTGAGGCCCGCAGCGCTTTCAGAGGCTGGAGAAGGAAACAGCGAGGGAGATGGAATCAGAAATCTTTTATTTTCTTTTACAATAACTCACTGGGCAACAAAAGTATATTAGAAACTGGCATTGCTCTCTAGGGAGGAAGGTAAGTGATGGGTGATGATGAGAGGGAAGAATGTTTACTAACTACAGCCAGTTAGAGAAATTGAGAACATAAATGAGAGACAGAAATGAGCCCTGGTGAACAACTGGGTGAGGGAGGAGAGTCGAGTGGTGAGTGTTGCACGGAGCATTTTGAATAAAGAGTTCTCATTTCGCACCAACATCGACACTTCACTCATAAACTTCAAAAGCCACTCAATGTTTGGCATGCATACTCACAGTAGAGACCTTGTAGACTTTACACATACCTATATAGTACCATGCAACACACCTATATAGTACCATGCAACACATTGTGCAACACACAATAACAGCCATGCAAGATCATTCCATGAGTCACAGAGCCATAAAGAATTGATGATTATAGCACTTTTTGTTTTACTTGCATGTCCAGTTCCAACCTGAAAAAACTGTTCTTCCCTCAACGTACATTGACTTGAATTGATTTAAAGTCATTTCACTCTATTCAATAACTTCATGAGAAGCAAACACGAGGGTGAACTAGCATGCTTCTAGTATGATGAGTTAAAATGGTATAAGCAATGAGTTTAGGGCTATTTGAGGGTTTGGAACAGGATATTGTTTTTTACAGATGAGGAACTAAGCCCAATAGAGAACTAGAGATTTACCAGATGCGTCATTGAAGGCAGTCCTGTAATCACATTACGTGACACAATGCTGACCACACACTCATGCATGTGCAAGGTGTTAGACAAAAAAAATCAATCAAATATGATTCTTTAGTGCATTTTTCCTATATTACGCCAAAGAGCAGTTTTAATGTTTTAAAACCTTACAATGTGACAAATTATATCAAGACGTGTGTGTGTGTGTGTGTGTGTGTGTGTGTGTGTGTGTGTGTGTGTGTGTGTGTGTGTGTGTGTGTGTGTGTGTGTGTATGCGTGTGTGTGTGTGTGTGTGTGTGTGTGTGTGTGTGTGTGTGTGTGTGTGTGTGTGTGTGTGTGTGTGTGTGTGTGTGTGTGTGTGTGTGTGTGTGTACGCACTACTCGTGTTATGTTACCATCAATAATATGTCCAGTTCATTCAGGTACAGCTCCTCACTCTCCAGGATTCTCTTCAGAACCTCCAGCCTCTTCTCCAGCAGTTCCTCTGGGCTACGCAAGGTCTGCATCAGACATTCACCGCCACACACAAGACAATATGTTGAAATGCTGTATGTACCGTTAGTGCCTATTGAGATTTGCAGATTTCAACCAGGTTTTTTCATCTCACTCACGTCACTTTGTCTGCTGACCTCACTCAGCAACGAAATAAAAAGAAAATAAACAAAAATATAAATAAAACAATTCACAGGAGGCAAGCAGTGATCACCCCATGATGTGCACTTCAATGTAGTTTCAAATGCACTACATAGCAGGCTTTTTTTTTTAAGTAAAACTAAAAAAGAAGAAGAAGACATGTGTGACATGTGTGATCTTGGCAGGTTGCCCCAGAAGATGTGCCAATCTCAACAGGCACCAACGGTAGCCATTGGCATTGTGAAAGCTAGGACTGGGTGAATTTCAAAAGACATTTGCAAGATGCAAACAGACAAAGACTGATGGGTGATTTGGAGGAAATGTAAATGTACCTTTTCGTTTGAACAAGTGAACAGTGAAGGTGCAAAAAAGTTGTTGAATGTGTTTTAATATAAGAAGACAGATAAAAGAGTACGCGCATCACATGCCTAATGAGGCTAAAAAAACTTCTTTCTGGCCATGACAGCCCATACGTCCAAACAGAAAAGTCCTATCTGATTGCATTAAACGACGTTAAAGGTCCTACACCATGCATTTAAAAATAATTTATATAACACTGTTTGTGTCCCAAAAACGTTTTTGAAAAGGTTTGAGGCTAAATTACCACTCCTGAATACAGAGCCCCTGTCATTTCTGCCTGGCTTTCAGAGCATTTTCAGCTGCAGTACCACCTTGTCCTGAGTGGGAGGACTGCGCTATTGAGCCAGTTTTGGCCCCACACTCCTCCCCACCTCCTGCTCAGCAGGCCTGCCCACCCCTCCCCAACCCTCTCCCAGCTCCTCCTGCCTCCTTCTCAGGCCTGCCCACCCCTCCCCAACCCTCTCCCAGCTCCTCCTGCCTCCTTCTCAGGCCTTGTGACATCACAAATCTGACATTTCACAATCAGGACCGTTCTGAGACATGCTAACATAGATCTGCCCATAAACTGAGAAAGACACAATGGTCAGAAATAGGACTTTGTGAGGATAGAAGTTGCTGGTGGGACACCAAGAAAATACATAAAAATTGGAAAAATGAAAATTCATGGTGTAGTCCCTTTAAACGACGTCAAACTCACTTTGCCACTCGAATTGCCATTCACTTTATGCATGCGCATACCCTCTATAACAGGGGTCTTCAATGTTTTCAGGCCAAGCACCCCTTAGTTGAGAGAGATGAAGCAGGGACCCCCACAACCTTTTCATATATTCCATATAGTTTCATCGTTTGACAGCACAATCATCCGTGTATTTTGGATTCATGTCAATTTGTGTTTTCAGATATATACCACTTGAGCCGTAATTACCTAATAAACTTGACCTTTTACTCTGTACTTAGTCTGCTCTTTTTCCCCTCTACACCAAAACCCTTTGCCGAAAATAGCTGATCTACCAGCTCACAACGCCTCGCTTGTAGATCTGCTATTTTTGGCTAAAGTTCTCCGAATATGGACGCTAGGGTTCAAGTGGTTAATATAAAAAAAGGAGAAAATAAGTTTCCGTCACACAAAGTTTTGGAGAACCCCCTGTAGTAGCTCCGAGGACCCCCTAGTGGTCCCGGACCCCCTGTTGAAGACCCTGGCTCTATAAGTAACAGACTGGGTTTCTAAACAACTGTGACAGCTGTAGGGAAGACGCGCCATGTTGTGGTGACTCACAGGGCTGTCAGGGAAGTTGAAGCTCCCTGTTTGGAGAGGGGACAGGAGACACGCCACCGAATCTTCACTGAACACATCCTCCAACATATCAGAACCTGTATTAACTTCAACTGATATGCATATGCATATGCATATACGCACGCACGCACGCACGCACGCACGCACGCACGCACGCACGCACGCACACACACACACACACACACACACACACACACACACACACACACACACACACACACACACACACACACACACACACACACACACACACACACACACACACACAAGGATTTTACTGTAACTCTGAGAGTGTAGAATTGCACCCACAAGGTTCCTTTTGGGTCCATTTTTGCATTCAGTTAAATAGATAGTCTGCACAGAGCATGCATATTATTTACATACACACACACACACACACACACACACAGTAACAACAGCTGAAAAGTAATTTGCTCCAATGTCAGAGGTTTGAAGTTAGAGATAACTAATAATGTCATGTCAAGTGGATGTGTGTAGCATTTTGGAGGTAAGCTTGTCAAATATACATAGTTAGTTAGTGATTCTACACACAAGAAAGTGTTGACACGTGTCTTTGTCTTTCTCCAACCCCAAACGTAAACACACTCACCTGGTATCTGCTGTGATAACAGATAATCGACAGCCTCCTGATACACATCCATTGCTTAGAGGCGCTCCCTCCGATGTGGTGTGTGAGGACTTGAGGCAGACAGCATGTCACTGCAGACTACACGACAGTTGTTAGAAAACTTCCTGTTTCTGTAATGACACAAAAAGGGAAAATATGACATCCTGTGGTCTGTGTGAAACGCTGAGCAACGAGTAGGGTAACCTGTATGCAACTACAGACTTCTATTTCAAAACATATCGGTGTCGGTGGCAGTGGCCAGCTATATCCTCCTGACTGCTTTCTTCTCTGATACACTTTATAGTTCCCCTGTCCGTACAGACACTTGTGGGTGATGTGTTATAACACGAATGGGCAAAATACCACCTGACTGCTAGGACAAGGAGGTGCTACAGACAATACTCGAGTGTTCCGGGTTTGAAATAAATACCAAATATGTTCAGTTGAGGTTTTGAATTGATACAGCGACTACCAACCCACTTGGCTTGCGGTTCTTTTTCTTTCTTTTTTTTTCACAGCAAAGTAACTTTCTAGCATTGCCTCCCCATGCATAGCACACAAGTGTGAAAACTGTACAAACATGCAATCTCCCCATCACCCATGCATTATTAAACGGTCTGGCACCTGTGCCCTTTATACTGTGTATACACATTTACAATAAAAAAAGAAAGTAGGCCTAAAGGCCCATTCCCACTGGGCCAGACAACAGATAAAAAAAATCTCTTTCTCCAGATAGTTTTCCATTCAAAGTGGATGGTATACAGATAAAAAGAATATCTGCCACAGATATTTGCCACAGATACTTTTATCTGTGGCAAATATTTTTTTTTATCTGTATCTACCATCCACTTTGAATGGAAAAAATATCTGGAGCAAGAGATTTTTTTTATCTGTTATCTGGCCCAGTGGGAATGGGCCTTTAGTGTTGTAAAAACAGCTTTTTGGAGGTTTTACATTTCTGGAATGGTGGGATAAACTTGGAGGCTTGGGTATGATAAGGGCCTAAGCATACCCAAGGCCTTAGGCCCTACATGATTTAATTAATAATTATACATGTCCTGCATCCTACAAAAACAATACTTGCATCTCATAACTATTAATACTTTCTTGTAGAAGTTGTTCACTTATTATTATTATTATTATTATTAACTCTTTTAATTGGTAGGCTACATGTCTTGCACAAGGTCAAAGTCAAGTGTCTCCCGAGATAGCAAAACAATTGTGAATCAATGATGAAATAGCATGACAGAAATATTGAATCCATGTTGGAGAGCTGTCAAACAAATAACAAGGTAAACTGTCTGTATACACAGACTACAGACTTCTATAAGCAAAACATATTTTGACAAAACAACTTTGTGTTTATGGAATAATATTGCATTGACTGATCTTTTATGATTTAGCCTTCCATGGCTCTGATACTATTCTCTCTTGAGAGACCAGGGAGTGATCAATGACCAGACCCCAAGAGGGTAGGCCTACAGGTGATATGATGCTCATAGGAGGATGGTGGGGAAAAATACCACCTGACTGCTATGGAGGTGCTACAGACAGTACTGTTGTGTTCCTGTACTGGACTGGCTAACTGCATGGAATTTGGGACCTCTGTGAAGTTGGCACCGCATATGATGAAAAAACATGGTGTCATTCTTTAGTGCTGGATTTGTACAGAATTGTGCCATAAATGTTATAATTTGTGCTGGTACTAAGCACTGTTGCTCTACACCGCCCTCAGTAGGCCACACCACTGTAATGCTGCTATATTCTGCTAATTCATAACCATATAAATATGTATATAAATACGGTATATAAAAACACATGATGATGATTTCAACGGCACAAATTAGAGCACATCCAGCACTAAAGAATTACACAATTTTGGGCGTATTTCGAGCCAAAAAAAATGGGGTGCAACGTGCAAGGCTCAGCAAATGTATAACTTATTATAATATCTCGAAAAAGATTTTTCATCATATGGAATTTGGTTTTGAAATAAATACCTGAGTTGAGGTTCTGAATAGACCGTTTGTCAGCCTTCTGATTGGACCCTGAGACTCCCTGACTGGCCAACCAGAAAAAAACATTCACTTTTTGCTATCGGGGGTGGAGTTTGTGCAGTGGAGAATATTGAATGTGGCTTTCAACAACTGTCCGCAGTGCGCGACACGGAGATCGGCCGGTACGGTGATAGCGACGGCAAGCGTCAAGCGATCTCGCTCATCATAACGAATAAGCTTCAACAAACTAGTTCACATGTACCTTATCAATGGTCTAAGAGTCACGATTGGGTACATATAATTTAAATGGGCAGAATTACGAAAAGCCAGCCTATTATGTGAGGAGAAACATTCTCTCTGTCCTCTTCCTAGTACCCAAGATGCAATGCGCTTCTCTTTCTATCTCTGATCCAGAGGATTAAACTAATTAAAACATTTATTTTTCAGGGGAAAACTACTGTTTTGCTATGTAATTACTGTACCTTTTTCTTCCCTTTTTATTAATATCACGTAGATGTGTTTTTTGTGGTACTTTATATAGCTGTAATGAGGCTATGAAGGGAAAAAAAATCCCATCCACTACCACTATAAAAGAATCTGCAAAGAGGATTCTGTCCCACTGGGATTAAACAAATTAAAACATATATTTTCGGGTAAACCCCCTGTTTTGCAATGTAACTACTGTACCTTTGTCTTCCCTTTTTATTAATATCACCTAGGTGTTTTTCCTTTGGTACTTTATATAGCTGTAATGAGGCTATGAAGGGAAAAAAAATCCCATCCACTTCCACTATAAAAACAATCTGCCCAGGGTTAATGTCCCATCATAGTAACAGGGCAGAATGGGGCGGGATTTACAAAAGGGTTTATTGAAACAGCTAACCCACTTACTTGGTTCATGTATTCAACAAATGAGACGCAGGTGACGTGTCTCCCTGATCAGGTGATCAGTCACATGATCTCCTCGCTTGATCAGGGCGGGTATTTAAATCTCTCTGCCACTTCGTTCTGGCTTTTCTCCTAGCTGTGCAGCCACGCTCTGCTCGCCTCGCTCTGTGCAGGCAGCTGCTTCTACCGCTGTGATGGTGTGTGTGATGGTGGACGAGGAGACAGTCTCTACCAAGGTATTATAGTTAACGAAAACTAACAAAATAAAGAAAACTATAACGGAAAAGACATTTTTTTGTTACTGAGAAATTGTATGATAACCCTTCCTGGGCGTCCATGCCTCTGATTTTGGTATCCCCCGCCCCATCATTAGAACGAAATGTAAAAGCAGCACAATAATAGCCTGACTGCAAGCGTCAGACTCTTCACTACGTTTGGGGGTGGTAATGTGCGGACTGATTTATCAGGCTAGTACAACTAGGCCTACAGACAAACAACACTTCAGCCAGCGTCAGTTCACAGCTGCAACCGTTGATTGTTGTTGGTGATTGAGTGTTTGCTGCACCTGCACACACGCACGGCTGGGGAGTGGGGAAGCCGGACTAGCCGCAAATTGCAACACTAGATTTTATTTTAACCGGATGAATCTAGGGTTGCAATACCTCCCATAGGCAGCCAAAGCATCAAAACAGTTTTTTGCTATCTGATTGTAATAAACAACTTCAAATTCATCTATGTTGGGGGCTGGGGCTCTATGGAAAGCTCGGAGTATCCTCTTTCTATCGGCAAAGAGTTTCTTTCATCAAAATCCACCATAGACATGTTAGGAGTTACTTTCAAGAAATTGGCTTCAGGTGATTATTTTTTCTAAGTGCTGGAGTTTGGAAGCGCTTGTGGGAAGTCACTCAGCGGTCCTGTGTACCAGCTGGTTCTAAATGTTACATAATGCAGGAGGCAGCAGGACGCTGCGTAATAGGAGACGAGCGCTTCCGAAGTTCATCACTTAAAAAATAAACCATGTCTGCTCGGATTTCTTGACAGAAAGTAGCTCATAACATGTCTACGGTGGCGTTTTATGAAATAAACTCTTTGCAGATAGAAAGAAGATACTCCGAGCCCCAACATAGGTGAATTTAAAGTTGTATATTACAATCAGATAGCAAAAAAAAACGTTTTGATGCTTTGGCTGCCTATGGGAGGAATTGCAACCCTAGATTCATCCAATTATAAATACATCTAGTGTTGCAATTTGCGGCAAGGGAAGGACTGCAGGTAGGCAAACGTACGATTTCTTAACCTTAGATTTCATAGGTGTGCATTTTAATCTACTTGATATTGCAGCGTTTGTAAATGGCATCCACATAATGGGACATTTGTTTATGTATGCCTGGAGTTTTGCTCTGGTCCATAGCGTTAGTGGACCAGAGCTAGGGTTACAATACCTTCCATTAGCTACAATGCATCAAAACATTTTTTTTGTATAAATAACATCAAACTCATTTGTATTGTATTTTGTTTTCTGGCTGCTTCCCAAATGAGTTTGTGTTAAACGGGGTTTCATTCATATTACATCTATAGTGTGTGCCTAGAGCGGCCATATTTTGGGTCAAACATAGCTCTGGTCCATAGCGTTAGTGGAGTTCTCCCTAACGCCATGTTCCTCTACCTCCGTATTCCTTGGCAAAACCGGAAAACCCCGCCGTCTGGTCCAAAAATAACAAACTGTTTCGCCCCTCACCAAACCAAAGGTATCATTGGACATATGAAAGCTTACTCTACTTAGTGGACGAGGTCTGAGCCCCCCACCACACGATTAAAATACATTTCTAGGGCAAAATGAAAAATATTCCACCAGATGGAGACGCTCTTCCTGGTTGAAGACGAAACAGCGCTTCCAACGTCGCAGAGTTGAATAACACCCAGTGGGACTAATGCTCCGTGTAATTCGGTCCTCTGACCTGCGCGGCAGTAGTGAGTTGGCACCTTGATGGCGACGACAAATAGTGAAAAACTAGAAGAAATCGAGTCTCCATCTGGTAGAATATTTTTCATTTTGCCCTAGAAATGTATTTTAATCGTGTGGTGGGGGGCTCAGACCGCATCCACTAAGTAGAGTAAGCTTTCAACTGTCCACTGATACCTTTGGTTTGGTGAGGGGCGAAACAGTTTTTGTTATTTTCGGACCAGACGGCTGGGTTTTCCGTTTTGCCAAGGAATACGGAGGTAGAGGAACATAGCGTTAGGGAGAACTCCACTAACACTATGGACCAGAGCTAGGTCAAACACAGGTGTTTGAATTGTTTGATTGGCATAGAAGTAATGCTCTACTCGTGTAACACCTTACACCTGTGTAAGGTTGTGTTGACCCAAGAAATGGCCGCTCTAGAACTACATATTGGCACACCCTGTCCACTTGCTGTGCGGCAACTCATTTTGTATAGTCCTCTGGACTGCCCAAGTCAAGATAATGTGTTCCGATAAAAGCTATATTACTCCATTTCTAATGCTCTCCTAAATCCTTGTATTAAATAAAGATTCAGTACCATTGTACTATGATTTTATACACTTGTTGGTCATTCATTTGACACCCTGATGAGGAAACCTTTTGAAGGAGTAGTACCTCCCCCAAAATGATTTTTTTCTTCCTATTATGCCATGGCAATTCACCCTTTGTAATTCAACATAAAAAAGGTGGAACCAGGGCGGGACAAGGCAGATAGAGCCTTCTGGTTGGTCAGTCAGGGACCAACCAGAAGGCTAACAAAGGGTGAATTGAGTTCCATAAAAAAATGTATTTGTAACATTCCTATATAAGACAAAAATTTGATTACAATAAGTGTACTCCCATTGATTCCAAATGGGTACCCAAATGCATCTGGGTCCCATCCAAATTTTGGGGGTGAACTACTCCTTTAAAGTCCCCGTTTACTAGTTATACATTGAGTTCCCTTTAACTCAGCCTAAAAAAACTTCTGGGAACTCCGATTGACTAAAGGGTGGCGTGGTCTATTTTCACTGTGTTGCATTTATAAAAAAATTATAAAAACTTGCAAGAAGAGAAAATAAATCTACAATATTGTGGTTTGTCATTTTCTGTACACCTACTAGCCCTCATCTAAGGAACACATTTACACAAACTACTATATTCCAAATGGGTAACAGCTTTAATTCATACTTAAACCACATTATTTATAATGTTTTTTTAGACCCCTAACCTGATCAAGGATCAAACCTAATGGTTGTGACAGAATGACTTTGTGAATTGTAAAAGTGACCATGTGGTTCAGATTGATTGAAATGTGTTTGTTTGGTTTGTTTTTTGGGGTTTAAATCTAAAATATTTACTTTGAATGTAATGCTTGTAGATAAGCTATTAAAGTTGGGGTAAGTAGTGTAAGTGATTTCATCTAATTCAAATAATAACACAATGAGTCTGTTCTACTAGTACAAGTTAAGTGTTTGGCCCATAGCCTTATCCCATATGAGGAGAAAAAAGCAGGTAGGTTTTCCTCCAATCTGGATAGAGTGGGGTCTTCCAATCATAGTTGAGTGGGGCGGGCCTTATACTCACCAAGGTCTGCCCCCACTTGGTTGGACGAATGATTGGAAGAAAGCCTCTGCCTGTCACCCTACATGAAAACTTAAATTAAATCACTTACCCTACTTTAAAGGGGAGAACCACCCATTTTCAATATTGAATATGTCATAAATATAAGGAGTGGTGCCACTAAGGAGAGGCTCCAGTTTGAATATTTGAAGTCAGTCTGTTCTGAGACACAGGAGAGTGAGGTGGGCACAATGCTATGAGCTCTGCCCTCAGTTGTCTGATCATCTCTAGACTGTTTGCTTGCGTTAAAGCATGCAAGTTTGTTTCCGCCGTGGACTGAAGACACATCTTTTCAGACTCCACCTAAACCCATAGCATTACGATAACACTCATTTACCTTACATGAAGCTAGTTAGCATTTTTTAGGTCTTAGAATTCTTTTTTTGCTGATTAGGTGCAAACTGTTTAATTTTTTGTGACTTTTGGATTTCTTTTTTTTTTAAACTGCAGCGCCCCCTCCTGTTGACCACGGAGAAAGGCAGCATTCCAGCTGGTTCCTGTTAACCTCGGAGGAAGGCAGCCTTTTAGGGTGGCTGGTTCTCTTGAAGTCCCGGTTGACCTCAGAGGAAGGCCGCCTTCCACAGCGGCTGGTCCTGTTGGGGTCCTGGTTGACCTCAGAGGAAGGCAGCCCTCTATGGCGGATGGTTCTCCAGGGGTTCCGGTTGACAGTGGACCTTGAGCCAGATGACAGAGTCCTCATCCGTAAGCTGACCCCACAGTGGACCTTGAGCCAGACGAGAGTCCTCAGCCATAAGCAGGCCCCAAGAGGTGGGCCTGGGAAAATCCTGTCGTATTGGGAAAGCCAGAGCGGTACAGCATCTCAGACTATCATGTAACCCCGGAAAACTGATAACTTTCGGCTTTGTAAATCAAAGCTGCACAAGGCTGATATGATACATATATATTGTAGATGCAGATATAATATTGTATAAAACTTTATACTAAAAGAAACTTGAATAATAGTGGAAATAGGCGATCTTGTAAGGGGAAATCTCTAGGGCTGGAGCGGTATGGATTTTTAGTTATTGTGGTGATAAGTCACTTTTTAACGACAGTATCGTGGTATCTCCCCAAATTTGTTTTGAATGAAAACAAGAAATGTTAATACATTTAAATACACTTTGTTCAAAGTTTCTTTATTGGTATTTTCACAACACACTCAAAAGCATACAAAACAGGTATATTTCACCCCTCCCACCTCAAATTTAAATGCATTTTAATCAAGAAATATAAAAAGAAATAACAGTATATTCACGGTTATGAACTCAACACTGCGCGGAATGCATTACAAAACCGCGGTTATTGCACCCAGCCCTAGAAATCTTGCTCTTTCGATGTGTCATTCTTTCGGCAACTGGCGTCGCCGACGGTGGTTGTCGAAAGGTTAGCTACTCACCCGCGTCACGGTTACTGAGGTTAGGGTTTGGGTTAGGTTTAGGCATAGAGGTTAACATTCACCCGCGTCGGCAGGTTAGCTACTCACCCGCATCTGCAGGTTAGCCGCGTCGAAAGAATGGGCCTTTGTAAAGCTCATTACAGATTTTATTTAATCTGATTGAATTCAGTTGGTGTTTTGTAAATGCTGATGATGTGCTCCGATGGGTGTGCAACAAATGTGTGTGTGAGCGATGGAACTGTGGAACTCAGATAGTATTGAAGAGGAGCCTCAGGTAAGTATTAGACTAGTGGACTAGTTAGTGGATGTTTTGAAAGTGAGGGATTGAGTGTTTAGGCGCACTACACCGCACTACATTGTATGATATCATAAATCACCGCTGGTCAAATCGGTGCCTGTTCCCGGTACTAGGCCAGATTGGTGATCTATGAGGCGTATCATGCAAATCACTAGTCGATTTGGGGTGGGATTGCAGGAAACACTGATCTGGTTTCTGTGTTATGTCTGTGGTCTCATGACCGGTCCCCCAATTCCGTACCCCGGGAGTGAGCATCTTGGGCATATCACGGCGACGCGTAAGTACTGAGTTTTTCAGGGCGTAAGCCCTGAGGATTCAGCCAATACACTTGCCTGGAGCTTTCGGGTGGTATATAGGTGGAGCAGTTAGATAGGATTGGCACCTCAAGCCCAGGCATACTTATCAGCATTCACGGACACCCAACTGAATTAAATCGTATTAAATATAAATCTGTCATATTTTTGCCTTTCATTGAGGCATACACTCCGACGAATCGGAATGTAGAACGCCATAGAGATGAAGAAGCCTTGTGATGATTCAAACAATTGGTTTCAATTAAAAAACGGGGTGATTAGAAAATAAATAATGCTGATTTTGAAGAAATCTGTATATAACATGGTCACAACATACATTTTTACACATAGCATATTCATCCATTTATTTAACATTTATGTACATGACATTCCAAGAAGGGTAAATGAGCACAGCAGCTGGCATACGTTCCCAGACATTGGCGCAAGAAGAGTACCAGTGCATGCACATGAAGATTAAGGTGCAGGGTATCGGCAAGTGTCAAAGTTCAACCATTAGTCCTCAAAAGTTGCTTCACTGTAATGCTTTACTATAATCCACAGTTTTCTATGTAGGTCTGTAGTCTTATCTAATCGTTAAACCCTAAAAATAAATTATTAGATGATAATCCACAGGTCCATGAGGAAAGCCAATCTGATGACAGGCTCCCCATGCTGAGGATCAGGGTGCCAGATGTCAGACTAAAACCTTGGAGGTGGTGCCTAGTTTTGTACTTTTTCTGTTTTGTATGTGTCTATGGAGTTAACATTCCTCTAATAGACCCCCAGGTGTGGTTATAATATGCAAATATGTCTTCCCTGTGTATTTGTGGTTACTTTGTGAAAGCTGAAGGCCTCAGTCTAAATGCCCAATTGAAATGAACAGATAATGACATCATATCATCCCCTCCCATTTTTACCGTTAACACTGTGGGTGTGGCTAACTTCAGCTGGGTCACCACCAGAGTTGGGGTCCGTTACTCAAAAAAGTAATACATTACACATTACCTTTGAAAATAATGCCTTGCTTAACTTGATTACTCTCTGGAGAAAGTAATTAGTTGGACTACTTAAATTACTTTTGCCTTACTCCATAAACTCGCCTGAGAGGCATTGTCATGTAATTTGCCACTTAATATGTGATGGGCAGTAGCTAGCTACAAGTAGCTAAACTACATGGATTAACTACATTTCTAAGTATAGCGTTACAGAGATTTGCCATTTTTTGGGGGGGGGGAGCTTGGAGTGTAGTTTAGCTTAATCAGAGTAACTAGTAATGTAGCTTACTACATTTTCCAAATGGCTTGCCCATCACGGTTGGAAAAATAAAAACATAAATAGACCTGTGATTTGCAATAGAGTCCCCAATATTGAGGGGACATTCAAGACGTCTGACCCCTCCCCCCCCCCCCCTCCCCAGGGGGATCCCCAGATGACAGTGAAGTGACAATTTAAGGACTTAAGACATTTTAATACAGCAGGAAACAAAGTGTTGATTTGGCAAGCTACTTTTGCAATGTAGCTTGTAGCTTAGGTAAGTAACTACATTTATTTGGGGATAGCTTTGCTGCAGCTTTAGCTATATCTATTCTATATATCAAATCTTTGTTCTATTAAGGACTGGGGGGTAGATGACCTGTAGATAAAGGAAATAAGTGTTGGATTTGAGTCGACAACCTCCCACTGTATAAATAAATATGCACAAAATGCTGCACAATAAAAATAAAACTAGGGCTGTTTGTTAACTAATTTAATCACAATTAACTCAGTTAATCACGATTAATTATTTTAATTGCATATATTATAGCCATTTGGCCTACCCATAGTTTAAGACATTGTTTTCTCAACATTATTGTCTCAACAATTACATTATTATCTCAACAATCTTTGAGGGGAGGGCTCCAGATGCGTAGCTTAATGTGCAATATTTTTTCACTCAACAGTAAACAAACCAACATACAGAATACAGGGTATCTGCACATTTCTAAAGTGACATTTTCATTATTTTATGAATACCTCTACTGTAGGCTAATTGTCTCAAAAGTAAAATGGCCAAACATTGGCTACAATATCAGCTATATTGGCTACAAGGTCCATCCCTTTTGTTACAATATATTAAAGCGTAAAATGTGGACACAACAGTAATCATTAAGAAAATGTAGCAGATCCTTATACCCATCAGCTGCAGTCTGTTCAATGCAATACCGTTATAATTTATTTTATTTAGCTTTTTTTTATAGATTTTTTTAATAATTAACACACTTTTGCATAAAGCCAGCATATTTTTCCACTCCCGAGTTAATGGGGCCACGAAATACTTGAAAGATTTCCCTCTAGGTTACATTTTGAACTGATAGAAGCTGATGACTTAGCAATTTAATCGCTAAATCATGCGCTTAAAATATTTAATCGTTGAACAGCACTAAATAACAGCATGGCACAAAATACATTCTACAAGTGCCACAAGTTACGAAAAATTACACCAATGCCACAAATGCTACAAATGTTTTATTTTATTTTATCAGTGTAACAATGTCAGTGTTCATAGCTTTGTAAGTATGTTAGTTTGCTGTGTGTGTACGAGTCTGTGTCTGTCACCTGGCTTTGTGACATGAAGTGTGGGTCATGACCAAAATAATAAGGTTGCGGTTGCAAGCGGACAAAATGAGTTTTCTCTGATGGGTGGTAGCAACTGCCCAAGGCAGAAGTGTATAATGTTGCTCAGGAGAGGGAACACTGGAAATCAATGGCACTGTTACCTTTGCGACCCGATTCCGAATAAGCAGTTGAGGATGGATGGAAGATGGTCTTTTATCTTTATTGTTTAGTCACATTTACAAAGAGGTACAGCTTGTAAGCATTGGTCATTCGTGGAATGAGCGGCACAGCTAAACGTGTGGCGAGATCTCTGCTCCAACTTCTCCCACAGGTTCTCCATTTGATTGTTCTCAGGTAAGTATGTGACTTGGTTTCCACTGTCGGGTAAGTAATCTAAAAATATTCAACTGCCCCCCCAGTCACCTATGTCCTCCGGCTGTGTTTGCCAATTGTCAACAGGTTTCTCAGTTTCAGCCTCACTCTGGAAATATCCCTGCTGATCGAGTGGCTGGCATAGCTGTACAAGTGGCATCATTTCAGCAGTGCCACCATTATGCTACTTCACTTAAAAGTATGTATGAATCATAATTACAGGTACAGGACCCATCACAGAGACGGGTAAGTGTGGGGTAAACATACCTTCCATTCCAGAACCCCCAGTTCATTTCTATATAGGTAAGTATAACAACCATTTGAACAGTTCGTTTTGCATTTTATACCAACACCTTTTGTGCCAGGTTGCATCATCTTAATGAGCTGGTGCCCCATTTCTTTTGTGGCGAGTTGTGGTCCAGAGTATGGGCCAACTTGTTCACATGCCTCTGCATTTCACTTTCCTTCATTTCACTTTTCTTCTGCTGCAGAGCAGGTGCTTCTAGCTCCCTTTGCAATTTTTCCTGGTCTTTTGTTTTGGGGTAAGTGAACTAACTACACTGGTCAGTTGCTTAACATATGAACTGGGTAGCTCTGCCGTGCTTTGATCTTCAAGGCTTTGCAAATTATGCAACACATGTTTTGTCATGCGAGATGAGCAATCTCTAAGAAAGTCTATTTTTATCAGTTGGTCTGGTAAGTTTGTAATTCTTTTTCTCTAGCTGTAAGGTGGTAAGTTTGTACAATTCTCCTTTCTCTCTAGCTGTAAGGTCTTCAATTCAGACTCCATTTTAGGAGGTAGGTGGACAACGGAACATGCACATCTTCACAACCAGGTACGTATGAATCCTCAACAGGTACAGGATCCGTAATTGTATGCTGTAATATTACATGTATTGACCATTTGAACAGTTTTCATTGTTGCATTTTATTCCACGCTTTTAGCTGAATTACTGCTTTAACGTCAATAAACTCATTGAAATGTTTCCCATTTTCTGCTTTACTTTGACATATTCCACCAATTCATTAGCGTGGTCTCTGGAGGGGGTTGCTAATGAACTCGGCAGCCGCACTGATGCGCAGATCCATCCATTTTCAACTGCTTATCCGAAATCGAGTCTAGGGGGTAACGGTTCCAACAGGTTTCCAGTGTTCCTCTCCTGCGCAACATTGGCCACTTCCTCCCGTGGGTTCCTCAGGCGTTGCCTGGCCAGTGTGGAGATGTAATCCTCCATCTGGTCCTTGGTCAGCCAGGGGTACTGCTCCCAGTGGGATGGGCTTCAAGGACCTCCCTAGGGAGACGCTTGGGAGGCATCCGTACTAAACCACATAAGCTGGCTCCTTTCCAAGCGAAGGAGCAGTGGTTCTACTCAAAGTCTCTCTCGGGTGAATAAACTTCTCACCCCATCCCTAAGGGCCACCTGTCTGAGAACTTGTTTCGTCCGCTTGTACCCGCAACCTTATTCTTACGGTCATGACCCACACTTCTGTACCCATAAGTTAATGGTGCAATACAGGGTAATGGCAATTATAGTTGCGCGTTAGAGGTGCGCGGTTGGCGGTTTTAGCCACGGTCAATCAAATATAATTGTGGGCTCGCCTGGAAGGCGAGCACACGTATGTTATCTTCATTATTTATCTATCAGTCAGTCAGTATCCTCAAAACTTTGGCGCGATTCATCTCTTAAACGCTTACACCTTTCAACACCATTCAAATTTTTATGTGTTCAGCTTACTGAGGACAAGTGTGCTTGTATTTTTGGTTTTGAAATGTTTTGTAGTATAAATATAAAAAAATAAAAATGTTTAACTTTAAGCACCCAATGCATTTCCAATGGGTCCCCAGAGTGGAGAGAAGGATAATAGACCCATGTTTATGTTAAGGCGCTGTGGCTGCAGTGTTCACACTTCAGATATGCTATCTATATCATTGCGTTCACACAGGTCTGCTCTCTGATTTGATCCAAATGTCTAAGCTGTGTGATGTATAAAACTATAGTTATAGTTAAAACTATAAATAAATGTCCCTCTCCACTCTACTGATTACACAGCTGTGATCAAGAATCAAGTCCGGGCGATGGGATGTAAATCCCATAGCCATATATCCTAGAGCCCGCAGGGACAGTCAGCCATATTAGTGGTTGTTGTTGGTTGTCAGGGAGATATCAAAACCAATGCATTTCCAAGTCAGATCCACAAACACAATAAAAGCCATGCTCCACTCCTCAGTCTGGAGTGGCCACATAGAAGAACGCCTTGGTTATAGACATAGTGGAGGACATATGTGATCTGGGATTGTTAGCCTACAGTATATGCACTCAATATACTCCACTACAGTTGGAGTCCATTTGACAGTTGCTGGTTCCCAAACACAGAATCAAAAATGTAGATCTAGAACACATATAATATGTACAGTACAGTAAGGTTCAGTAGAGTACAGTAAAAGTACAGTAAGGTTCAGTAGAGTACAGTAAAGTACAGTAAGGTACAGAAAGGTACAGTACAGAAAGGTACAGTAGAGTACAGTACAGTAAGGTACAGTAAAGTACAATACAGTACAGTAAGGTACAGTAGAGTACAGTAAAGTACAATAAAGTACAGTAAAGTAGAATAAAGTACAGTAAGGTACAGTGGAGTACAGTAAAGTACAGTAGAGTACAGTAAAGTACAGTATAGTAAGGTACAGTAGAGTACAGTACAGTAAGGTACAGTACGGTACAGTAGAGTACAGTATAGTATAGTACAGTAAGGTACAGTACAGTACAGTAAGGTACAGTAGAGTACAGTACAGTAAGGTACAGTAGAGTACAGTAAAGTACAGTAAGTTACAGTAGAATACAGTAAAGTACAGTACAGTAGAGTACAGTAAAGTACAGTAAGTTACAGTACAGTACAGTACAGTACAGTACAGTAAGGTGCAGTACAGTATAGTAAGGTACAGTACAATACTGTAAGGTACTGTACCTTACAGTACCTTAAAGTATCCTATTTGTTGGGTTGGAACCGAGCCCACACTGTTTCGAAGGAACAGTATTTCTAGTTATTAATTAATATTAGATAACCGCGGATGAAATGTGTTAACGCTGTCTTTCACGAGGCAATGTCCATGATTAAACTTAAAGCTGTGTCCAGTTAAAGCCCATCAGCATGCCTTGCGCTGGTTGCCGTGCTAAAAAGTTAAACCTCTCATATAGGATATAGAGCTCCATCGCGCATATTTGCAGTCGCAAGCTGTGTGTGTCCATTTCTCTGTTTTTCTCTCGCTCTCTGCCTCGCGGCTGTGTGTGTGTGTGTGTGTGTGTGTGTGTGTGTGTGTGTGTGTGTGTGTGTGTGTGTGTGTGTGTGTGTGTGTGTGTGTGTGTGTGTGTGTGTGTGTGTGTGTGTGTGTGTGTGTGTGTGTGTGTGTGTGTGTGTCAAAAGTAATGTGTAATGTAGTACTTTTGATTAACAGACCTTAACTCTGGTGGTGACCCAGCTGAGGATTTGCTAACCCACAGTGTTGTGTAATGGTAAAAATGGGAGGGGATGTTATGATGTCATTATCTGTTCATTTCAGTTGGGCCTTTAGACTCGGACGCTTTCAGCTTTCAGGAAATAACCAAACATACACAATGAAGACATATTTGCATATTATAACCACACCTGGGGGTCTATTGGAGTAATGTTAACTCCATAGACACATACAAAATAGAAAGTACAAACTATGGCACCACCTTTAAGGTTTTAGTCTGACATCTGCCACTGTGATCCTCAGCACGGGGAGTCTGTCATCAGATTGGTTCTCCTCATGACCTCTGGATTATTATCTTAATTGTGGGCTCGCCTGGAAGGCGAGCACACGTATGTTATCTTCATTATTTATTTATTTCTATACTATACTAGTCAGTATCCTCAAAACTTTGGCGCGCTTCATCTCTTAAACGCTTACACCTTTCAACACCATTCAAATTTTTATGTGTTCAGCTTACTGAGGACACGTGTGCTTGTATTTTTGGTTTTGAAATGTTTTGTAGTATAAATATAAAAAAATAAAATGTTTAACTTTAAGCACCCAATGCATTTCCAATGGGTTTAGTGAGTGGAGAGAAGGATAATAGACCCATGTTTATGTTAAGGCGCTGTGGCTGCAGTGTTCACACTTCAGATATGCTATCTATATCATTGCGTTCACACAGGTCTGCTCTCTGATTTGATCCAAATATCTAAGCTTTGTGATGTATATATTCTGAGTTAAAACTACAAATATCTATAAATGTCCCTCTCCACTCTACTGATTGAGACAGCTGTGATTAAAGGCCTGTCTGTCATTGGCTGTTCTGTGGTGCTGCAAAGTAACTAAGTACATTTACTCAAGTATATACAAGTACTTGTACCTACAGTACAATTTTGAGGTACTTTTACTCTACTTTCCATTTTTGTTACATATACTCTACTATAAATACAGCATTTGACAGCCTCAGTTACTTGTTACTTTGCAGATTTTATTATTAATAAAAAACATAGATGGACCACTTAATACTGCTATGAAGTTGATCTACAATGTGCACACGCACGCACGCACGCACGCACACACACACACACACACACACACACACACACACACACACACACACACACACACACACACACACACACACACACACACACACACACACACACAAACAACTGTTACTGTGTTACTGTGAAGACGTTTGCTTGTATTTGTCTTTGAGACATGTTTTGTAGTGTTTTAGAAATTGTTCTTAAAAAGAATAAGGTTTTAGGATCCCGGGCAATGGGATTTACAGTATATATCCTAGAACCCGCAGGGACAATCAGCCGTATTAGTGGTTGTTGTTGGTTTTCAGGGAGATATCACAACCGATGCATTTTCAAATCAGATCCACAAACACAATAAAAGTCATGCTCCACTCCTCAGTCTGGAGTGGCCACATAGAAGAACGCCTTGGTTATAGACATAGTGGAGGACAGATGTGATCTGGGATTGTTAACCTACAGTATATGCACTCAATATACACCTCTAGAACACATAGAATATGTACAGTAAGGTTCAGTAGAGTACAGTAAAAGTACAGTTAGGTTCAGTAGAGTACAGTAAAGTACAGTAAGGTACAGTAAAGTACAATAAAGTACAGTAAAGTACAATAAAGTACAGTAAGGTACAGTGGAGTACAGTAAAGTACAGTAGAGTAACGTAAATTACAGTAGAGTACAGTAAAGTACAGTATAGTAAGGTACAGTAGAGTACAGTACAGTAAGGTACAGTACGGTACAGTAGAGTACAGTATAGTATAGTACAGTAAGGTACACTACAGTAAGGTACAGTAGAGTACAGTAAAGTACAGTACAGTAAGGTACAGTACAGTAGGGTACAGTAGAGTACAGTAAAGTACAGTAGAGTACAGTAAAGTACAATAAAGTACAGTAAAGTAGAATAAAGTACAGTAAGGTACAGTGGAGTACAGTAAAGTACAGTAGAGTACAGTAAAGTACAGTAGAGTACAGTAAAGTACAGTATAGTAAGGTACAGTAGAGTACAGTACAGTAAGGTACAGTACGGTACAGTAGAGTACAGTATAGTATAGTACAGTAAGGTAGAGTACAGTACAGTAAGGTACAGTAAAGTACAGTAAGGTACAGTACAGTAGAGTACAGTACAGTACAGTACAGTACAGTAAGGTACAGTACAATACTGTAGGGTACTGTACCTTACAGTACCTTAAAGTATCCTATTTGTTGGGTTGGAATCGAGCCCACACTGTTTCGAAGGAACAGTATTTCTAGTTTATTTTTGTTTTTCAACAATTAGATAAGACTACAGTGTACAAACCTGTGGATTATAGTAAATCATTACAGTAAAGCAACCTTTGAGGACTATGGTTGAACTTTGACACTTGCCGATACCCTGCACCTTAATCTTCATGTGCATGCACTGGTACTCTTCTTGCACCATTGTCTAGGAACGGATGCCAAATGCTATGCTCATTTACCCTTCTTGGAATCTCATGTAGACTACATAAAATACAGAGAACAGTATTCACCTTCCTATGTATTCTTGTGACAATGTTGTATACAGGTTTTCTGTTTCATATTGTCTTGTCTGAGTTTGTCTTGTCTTGTCACCCCTCCCCATGTGTTCCGTCCTGTATCTCCCCCTCCCTTGTGTGTCCCCCGCTCTCGGCCTGCACCTTGTCGTGGTGAGTGGGCTTTAAACCAAGACAGGCCATTTAACTCTCCTACTGCCAGATTATTTATTTATTTATTGGGTCTGGTGCCATCAAAAAGCAGCTTACCTTTGCGACGTTATAGTAGATAGATAGACATTTATTTATTTTTTTATTTTTATTTTTTTGATTGTGCAATAGTGCACTTTGGTCTGCCAGGCAGCAGAGGTCATGCTGAGAATGAATGTGATTTGCCTGTTACATGCATTCAGACCAGTCACTGGCCACAGAGCCTCACAGCCAGAGAAATCAACAAGGAAGTGAATTGGTCTCCGTTGATGTTAACGCATAATGGATTTTTTACACCATCACCGCGGAAAATGTGTTTACAGCACATGGTGGCGCGACCCCTCATCTGCTTCAACAAGGTAAACGAACGAACGAACGCGAACGAGCGCCGTATTGGCGCGGAGGTCTCTTGGGAATTGGGGCGAACAGGAACGTCCAAAGCGGTATAAGAGTTAACACATCGGACGCCCACGTGGTTTTTGACGTCTTAATTTGCTGGTGCCCATGGCAACGCGTCATTTTACCTACCGGCGAGAGTACTGGCGAGAAAAGTAATCCGAGTAAATGTAATCCGAGTATGTCCTGTTTATTTCACGAAAATCTTTTCTTTCAGTCAGGATCGTTTTTTATCATTTCTAAGCCACAGTGTTTGTGTTACGGCATGTAGAAGAGGCTGCCGTTTGAGAAAAAAATGAAAAAAGGAAGAGAATCCGGAGAAAACAGCATTTTTGTGCAGCCACTAAACAGGAAGTCAACGAGACACACAGCACGTCCGGGTGACGTAATTGCGCGCTGCATGTTGGGAAATGGAGTTTGTTTCATCACCGCGGTAGCCAAGTGCAGTAGCTACAGTACAGTATAGTTTACTGTACAACGCGTCAAACGCGTCGTGGGCCTCCAGCGACATCAAAGAAATTGACTTGTAGACACCACGTGGGCATCCGATGTGTTAACACTGACTTCTTTTTTTTTTCTTTTTTTTTTAGCTTCTGCCATGATTTGTCATATAGTCCAGTCGCTTGTGTAATTTCGTAAAAATGTTCTGGGCATTATGAAAACGATATATTTTTTTGTATAATAAATCTGAAAATCTATGATTCCATTTGTAAAATCCCTTTTGACAGCTGCTGAAAGTTTGGGTCTCATACACTATACTATAAAGGAAAAAAAATACCCCCCCAAAAAATCTGCTTTAAGTAGCATCTGAGGGGTCAAACTAGTTTTTTTTGAGCGGTGGTCACACCGTCTCCATAGCGTGGCCGTGTGTGTATCCGTGTATGTATGTATGTATGTATGTATGTGTGTCTGTATGTAGCCTCTGGTGTAGCCTCAGTACCCCTGGGTGACCAGAGAGGTGCTGTTGAGTCTAGCCTGCCCTGAGCATCAACTGCAATAGCAGTGGTGGCCTGAGTGAGCAAGTATGGCTCACACTCTCACACACACGGGCGCACGCACCCCCCCCCCCCCCCCCCCCCCCCCCCCCACACACACACAGTGTTTTGTTTTGGAGAGAGGAGAAGAACACGCACGCACGCACGCACGCACGCACGCGCGCGCGCGCGCACACACACACACACACACACACACACACACACACACACACACACACACACACACACACACACACACACACACACACACACCCACCCACCACCGCTCACTTCAAACTTGGGTTTGATTTTTTTAATGATTCTAAATCCATTGCAAGCATTTGTTTTGCATGAAAAACATTCCTTGTGCTAAAAACTCATGAAAAACATTCCTTGGGCTAAAAACTCATCACTAAACCATAGTTTTGCGGAGCCGTTTTTAGCCCAAGGATTTTTTTTAACAACAAATACTTGCAATGGATTCAGAATCATGAAAAAACCCTATCTAGACCCCTCACATGCTACATAAAGCAAATCAAATCTTAGCCATAACCGAGTAGAACTGAAGAGCAATGTTTTGTTCATTTCTGTCATATCAGGGTAATTCTGGAGGTCCAATGGTCAGCCGGAAGCAAACATGGGAGTAATGGGTCCTGTCTGGAGTTGTTAGCTGGGGTTGCGGCTGTGCTCATCCCAGAAAGCCCGTTGTCTACGCCAGAGTGGACCGGTTCGAGATGTGGATGTACATCGTCAGAACTGGCCTGTGCTTTGTCCAGTCTGGTGGGAGCAGCTCTACCCGCCCCAGCCTGCCAGGTGCTGTTGGCTCAGTGCCAGAACGTGGGTTTGGAATAATACAGTCAGTCTAGACCAGTGGTTCTCAAACCTATTTAATTTCGAGGACTGTGATATTTGTAAACATTCTTTTGCTTATTTTGTATGTATATTATTTTCTGTGGACCCCAGGAAGAATAGCTGTTGCCAGATGTAACAGCTAATGGGGATCCAAAATAAACTCATAGACCACCCCTTACTCTGAGAGTGTACAAATGGAAAGGTGACAAGGTCCATTTCACACTAAAGTTAAAGATCTGATAAGGGTCAATTTTGTAACGACTTTAGTCATTAATGTGCTCTGTCTGTAATCTGACTTCCTCCAATATACTGTACAGGAGTGCTCTTTGTCTGTCTATGGTTTAATGATCAGGTATAGTCAGTGATGGCTGTTAGGGGCTGTTAAACTTATGACATCATTTTGTAGGCAGAGGAGAATTTCTGCCCCCAGTTTCCGTGAATCTTTTTACTATTTTTACTATTTACACATTTTTCTTCTCTTTGTTGTTGAAAGGAAAGTGTTAGAATTATACTTTAGTCGTTATTTTTGTCTCGGATCTGTTGAAAATGGCGAGGGACAGAAAATGCTCTGGGGGCAGATTCTCCTCTGCCTACAAAATGATGTCACGGCTTAAAAGCCCCATACTAGCTGGTCCTCGGAGCAGGCTGACCTTGATCCCCGGTAGGGACAGTGTGGGGGAGAGAAATATTCTTTATTTATTTTCTAAATGCATGCTCTTTCTTCTGTTTCCAGATCATGGACTGGAAGGGAGATCCCAAAACCGGCTTGACTACTACATCTCCAACATGTTCAGCGCTCATCTTCTCGCTTTACATCAACACCGGCTCCAAACATAACCACAACACAGCAGTCCTCCAAGAGTCTCACTGGCTTCCCCTCTACAAACCTACAAGGACCCCTCAACCCCCCCCCCCCCCCCCCCATATTAGCTGTTGAAAGCAGTGGTGCAAGAAGTGACACTTTAGCATAACTATTTGTTATAAGTAGTTAAAGGAGTAGTTCAACCCCAACATTTTTTGGTTTTAGTCACATTCCTAAGACAGATTTTTAATTACAAAAAAAATTACTCCCATTGATTCCGGATGGGGACCCGAATGCATTTGGGTCCCCATCCGGAATCAATGGGAATACATATGTTTTGTCTTAGGAATGCAAAAAATACTAAATAGATCTTCAAACTGTTGAGTTATTAATTCCTTGTTTAAATATGTTTACTTGTTAATAGTTAAGGATGTATGTGCCTTATGGATGGCTGATGGCTCACTAAGTATTAACAGAACTACTCAAAACAAAAAATTCTAAAGTGTTACCCAGATGTTTTACTTAAGTAAATGTAGCAATACCACATTGTATATATGGCTGTTAAGTCCTGTTTATAGAATATAGTTAAAGTACCAAAAGTATGCCGTGACGCTCAATAATTCACCATGGTTCTTTACGGGGATTGGGCAGGGCTTTGGGGGGGGGGGGAGGGGTGTGTGTGTGTTGTGTTGTCAGTGGTAGTGCAGAGTGTGAAAGTTGCAGTACTTTCATTCTTTCAATTCCTCATTATTTTCATAACTGGTCAAAATCTTTAAAAGATGGCTGATCTAGAAGCTCACAAGGCGTAGTGATGCGCGCCACGTTGCCTAACTAAGTTTGACAAATCTCAATAACTTAGATTCTTGTAACCCACAGCTTAATTCTTAACTAATTGAGCAATATAAAACAGATGTAGCAGCAATAAAAGCTCACAAGGATCTGCTTTTTTTTTTGGGGGGGGGGGGGGGGTGAAATTGTTCACCAGGTTGAAAGTGGTTAATAATCCAATAGACATTAAAAAGTATGGAATAGCTAGGTTACAGGGCTGACATTTGATGGGAGACATGCATTCAAAATCACTGCCTTTCATACATTGTGGCAGGATAGTGTTTACTGACACTAACCCATTATCAAATGGAAAATCAAGTAAACGGTCAAATCAATGTGCAAGTCTTTAACCTCAGCTCCTTTTGGTTACATTTCCCTCATATATAAAAATGTCCATTCCCACATTTTTGACAGCAAATTTGTATTTAGGTTCAGTCAGTCTTCTGAAATGTTTTAGTCAACTATCAGATTTTAGTCCACTAAATCCACAATTGATTTTGTCGAATGCACTGTCCGATTTAATACAGGGGTAGGCTGCGGCTCATGGCACAACCCTGAAACAGTGGTAAATCACCCAACAACCCACTCCCTCTCATGGTAAATGGCTTGCGTATAAAATAAGAACTGTTTGGAATATGAAGATAGTTGTAACAAAAACAATTAAATATCCTCTTTGCAGAAATCTTTGCATTATACCATAATAACTGTAGTACAGGGGTAAGCATAAGCAACCTTAGGCAAAGGTGCCAACACACTAATATAAATTCAAATTAAACATATTTTTTAAAGTCCCTCGACTGCAAATTACATCCTGCATGTCATTTTACATTCATACAGAGGTTCTATGGGGCTGTTAAGTATGACATCATTTTGCAGGCAGAGGAGAATTTCTGCCCCCAGTTTCCGTGAATCTTTTTACTATTTTTACTATTTACAATTTTTTCTTCTCTTTGTTGTTGAAATGAAAGTGTTAGAATTATACTTTAGTCGTTATTTTTTGTCTCGGATCTGTTGAAATAGCGAGGGACAAAAAATGCTCTGGGGGCAGAGTTCTCCTCTGCCTACAAAATGATGTCACGGCTTAAAAGCCCCTATAAAAATATTCAATTTTGACGTGTCATAAGTAAACTAAATGCTGATATGGCACACTGACTACCAAGAAAACATGCTCCTCGGTTGCCGGCTGTAGTGTGTTGGGTCAGCACGGATCCTCAACTTAACTTCCCCAGACATCTGACACCAGACACACGGGTAACACCAGAGGACCTTACAGCAGTCATCACAGAATGAACCCTGGGTGAAGAAGGGAAGGTAGAGAAGAGTATTAGTAGAGAGAGTGAGAGAGAGGGACAGGGAGAGAGAGAGAGAGATTATCAAATAGAGAACCATTTCAGTTGAAAACCCATTGGGAACCGAAAGCAACCGTTATGAGGAACCACAGTTTACTAACAGTCAGTGCCGGCTGTAGTGTGTTGGGTCAGCGCGGATCCTCAACTTAACTTCCCGAGACATCTGACACCAGACACACGGGTAACACCAGAGGACCTTACAGCAGTCATCACAGAATGAACCCTGGGTGAAGAAGGGAAGGTAGAGAAGAGTATTAGTAGAGAGAGTGAGAGAGAGATTATCAAATAGAGAACCATTTCAGTTGAAAACCCATTGGAAACCGAAAGCGTTATGAGGAACCAGTGAGTTTACTAACAGTCAGGAGGGACACTCCGTCCAGATTTAAATCACTTAAGCAGCACGCATTTGTATTTGGTGGTGTTTGTTCTACTCCCATGATACTCCAGAGCAATTTAAGCATGAAACAGATTCTGAGATCGCAAATCCCCCAAAGAGCAAAGCCTAAACACACACACACAGTTAATGAATGAAGATAAAAAAATTGTAAAATGGTGCATTTATATAGCGCTTTTATCCAAAGCGCTTTACAGAGATTGTGCATTACATTCACCCATTCACGCACACATTCATACACCGGTGGCGGAGGAAACCATGCAAGGCACCAACCTGCTCACCGGAGGCAATGTGGGGTTCAGAGTCTTGCCCAAGGACCCTTCGACATTAACTCAGGGGGAGCCCGGATTCGAACTGGGAACCCTTCGGGAACCCTTTGTGCTCTAATAACGGTTTCTCTACCCCTGAGCTATGCCGTTCATGTCTAAGATGATCATAGACATGAACACACATGATTGAACATTCTGGGCCATGTTGTTTTTAGAACTGATTTTAAGAAGCTTTTACTTAAAGTCCAAAATAAATGGTCTTGACCCCCAGTATATTACGGACCTGATGTCTCCCTAATACACCCTGCACCCTGCCTCAGAGGAGGCCCTAGAAGACGCGTCTAGTTACAAAGGGTGATCAGGCTTTTGCCCTACCTCTCACCTGTAAAACATTTTGCCTTAATGTATGAAATATATTTTATAATTTGCAGAAACATTAGCTGTTGTTCATCTTGTGTGAACATATGCAACTGATGGTTGGTCACTTTAATCATATTAATTAAGGGATTATGAATAAATGCTATTTTGGCATCTTTAACAGGTTGTTGTGTGAGCTCCAATAACTCGGTAAACTCGGGCTTGGCCAGTCAACGAGTTAAGGGATTATGTCACGGCTGAATTATGAATAAATGCTGTTATGGCATCTTTAACAGGTTGTTGTGTGAGCTCCCAATTGGGCTAAGGTGAATGTCTGCCCCTAAATGTCCACCATACGAAACCAACACAGTACTCCCATGAATGCCACAATACATGCTTAAAGTGTAAGACCCTGAATGTGGACTTCCCACTGTCCAGATTAAGATGAGACATGTATTGATCCACTGGGGAAATTCTGTCACCGAAGGCATTCATTTAGGCCTAGAATTATTGAATGCTTTAAGGGAGGGGTCGTTTTTTATTGAGGGGTGTTACTGGAGAAAATGTATAAGCCCCTTTATAAAATGCCATGACCCTCCCTCTCAATTGGGGGAAAAATCAATGACCCTCCCCAAGCATTAAAATAAAAAAGATTGACCCTCCCCTACAACATGATATTTACAACAGTAAAATTATGCCTAAAACCTAAACTTGGGTGAGCATTGCGAATTTTATTTTCTTTCTTTCTTTTTTTTACTGTAAATAATTAGGATTTTTTTTTAGGGTTCAAAACGGGTGCGGGCGGCAGCAGCAATGAACAATAATGAATAGGCTAATATGATGCATTGAGATCCCAGCTGCACTTCATCCCAAAAACACATTTCCAAATATAAACTAACACACCCTCCAAACTAAAGTAACATACAGTGAGTAGCCTACTGCTGCTAGTGTAAAAGTCAACGTGGACATCACAAAAAAGGTGAGAAGTTCTCACAGGTTGAGAACAGGTTATTTGACATCTAGGTTACAGATAAAACAATTGACACATGTGCACAACAAAGAGAAGGCTTGTAACAGCTGCCATTCATTTTGTGCTGTTGATTGCCTGTGATCAAATCTACACAGCTCTCCATTGTTTTAGGAAAATACATTGTAGTATAAACACAGCCACTTTAGTTAATTCACTAACTGCAGTGACTGTGGGGCATTTCTAGGGATGGCACCTATAATAATAGTATTATTGAAAGGAACGCTGTAGTAAAATATATATAGGCCTATAAAAACCTGGACTATTTTGTAATTCAAAATCGCATGACCCTCCCTGACACTCAAATTAAAATAGCATCACCCTCCCCGAGATTAAAATCAAAATAGCATGACCCTCCCCTAAAATCCTCCTTGGGAGGGGGGGTCATTATTAATGACCCCTCCCTAACCAGTGAAAAATAGCAGATATACAAGCTCACAGCACGGCACCGAGTGCCGCGCTGCAAGCTTGTAGATCTGCTATTTTTGAAAAAGTCGTGAAAATGTGTGCAAATCTTTGAATATATGTATTTTCAAAGCGAACGTTTGTAACTCAAATTTTGCTTCTGGGGGGTCCCTGGAACTAGATATTTTGAGATGGGGGTCCGTGGCCAAATACATATCATTTTGGGGGTCCTTCACATGAAAAGGTTTGAGAACCACTGACAGTCTCTCAAGAACAGACTAACTGAGCTCCAGTTAAGTGAAAAGGACAGTTTTCTTTGACGGTGGCTAGCCAGATTGCTGACATAGAAACATAGGTTTTTCAAAAAACCTTAGAAGGATTCAAAAGACACTTATAGAATCGGGTCAAAATTCAAATTTTTACGATTTTTCAAAAATAGTTAAAGCATAAAATAATGATACACAATAATGTGTACCCGTTCTAAATGGGTTAATTCAAGGGGTCTTACGTGGATGCCGTATCGCTCTCTGATAGAGCCACGGAGGATGCAAGACACTGCCATGCAGGACACAGAATCCAGTAGTGGCATGAGGCAGCACCAGCCGTGGTCACTGGCTGTCTTGCACTGCATGCAGGGGAAACACCAGTAGCCCCAACAACCTGGGGGGAGAAGGGGAAGAAAGCGAGGTGGTCTGTGATTAACAAAGGCTTCTTGTACGATGAGATCACAGAATGATTTTTGTACCGCTCTTTCACATGGCACCTGCCGGTCTAGCCGTGGGCATCGAGATCTGGCAAATAAGAGCACCAAATTTGGTGTGTGTGTGTGTGTGTGTGTGTGTGTGTGTGTGTGTGTGTGTGTGTGTGTGTGTGTGTGTGTGTGTGTGTGTGTGTGTGTGTGTTTGTGTGTGTGTGTGTGTGTGTGTGTGTGTATTATAAAGAATGGCTAGACAGACAAAAATACTTTAAATGCAGTCCATTTACCATACAATAGTAATCATAAAAAGAATATGAATGTGTTTTTCCCCCAGTGGACATTTTTCATATATTTGCTTCTAGTCTGCCGTTTTAGTCTTGTCTCAAATATATATATATATGTTTTTCAACACATCTGATTATTTGCAACACATTTGCTACACTATTGATACTGTACCAGCCATGCCTCCTTCTACGTATCCCCTTGTTTCTGCATAGTGGACGGACACACACATGATCTACTGGTAGATAGATAGATAAATAGATAGCTAGATACCTTTATTATCCCAAGGGGGAAAATCTATTGCCCGGAGGCAGCACAGCAGTTAGATTATTTACAAAGTTACAGAGAACTATGAAAATAAAATAAAATTGTACAGTGTAAAAAAGCAAGGGACAGCAAAAAAAGAGAAAGAAGAATATATAGTATATAAAGTGTCCAAACAGTCAACGCTCAGCAATACTTAAAAAGCAAATATCAATACTTAAAGCACAACTTATCAATACAGTGCCAAACAAAGGTTAGCCTGGCTGGGCCATCCCACATACTGCGTTCGCTCACTCATTCCTTCCCTAGTACTGCAGGGAAGCAATGACGAACGCAGTGAACGCAGTATGTGGGATGGCCCCGCCAGGCTAAATAAAAGTGTCCGTAACAGTCAATGCTAGTCAGTGCTACAAGTATATCACCATTATGTCAAACACAAGCAAAATACACACTACTACTAACACAACCCAATAGTGCAGAGCCAAACAAAAAGTGTCCAGTGGTCAAAGCAAAAGATCTAAATAAAACAAGAAAGGGTGACAGAGCAAGGCGAGGCGCCCATGAAAACCCTCCCTGGAAATGTCCTTAGAGGTCAGAGTCAGTATGACTATAGTTCCAGTTAAATTATTTCAACATGAGGTTGATCTCTCTTTTTGTAATCAGTTTCCTCCCATGATCAATGACTGGAAGGCAGAATAGAAACATTTCACAACTTTTCACAAAGAGCAAATTAGTTAAATATGTAGTGCTGATAATTGGGGATTATTATTACACTGATGTTTATTATTTGTTTAGTGTAGGCCTACAGAAAATGGTGCATTTAGCCCCTATCTGAGACTCTTATGATCATCTATTTTGTAACTGCAATTCAATGGCCATATACCTTTAGGTTTACAATAAAAGTACAGTAACAAAATGGCAGTGGTGGAAAAAGTACTCACATTTTGTACTTAAGTAAAAGTATCAATACTGCACTGTAGATGTACTCCGTTACAAGTAAATGTCCAGAATTCAAAATGTACTTGAGTAGTATGAAAGTATTGGCATCAAAATGTACTTAAAGTACCAAAAGTAAAGTAAAAGTACTAAATGTTTGAAAATAGCAGATCTACAAGCTCACAACACGTTGCATCGCGACGCGTTGCGAGCTTGTAGATCAGCTATTTTCAAATAGCCAAGGTATAAAATAGGGCTAAAGTGGTTTATGTATATGTTTTTTAATATTATAATTTATACCTGCAAAGTAACTAGTAACTAAAGTTTTCAAATAAATGTAGTGGAGTAAAAGTACAATATTTGAATTCCAGATGTAGTGGAGTAGAAGTAATAGTATTGGAAATTGGAAATACTCAAGTAAAGTACAAATACCTCAAAATTGTACTTAAGTACAGTACTTAAGTAAATGTACTTAGTTACTTTACACCACTGCAAAATGGTACATAGATGACTCACAGGTTTCCATATCCGAGCAGCAGTCACAAATGTCAGTGTTCCATGTTGCTGGCAACTGTTGGGTGGTGGTGGTAACCTGCTGCTGAACAATGATGGTTGGTGGCTGCTGCTGGACGATATAGGCTGGGGGCTGTTGCTGGTAGCTATAGGCTGGGGGCTGCTGCTGAACGGTGATGGTGGTGGCCATATCTGTCTATAAGACCTGGACATGGAGATGAAGAAAAAACAGAGAGATGGAGAAGAAATTCTTACTATCGGTAGAGAGATGGAGAAGGAATTCTTACTATCGGTAGAGAGATGGAGAAGGAATTCTTACTATCGGTAGGCTTATGTGTTGTGTATTTTCTGCATATGATTAAGTCCTGGTCCATATTCTATCCAGTCTTTAAAAACATCCTACTGTAGAGAGACAGACAGACAGACAGAGAGCTTTCTTAGGTCAGTTTCTTCAAGAATCACTGCATTGTAAATTGGTATTCACGGCTACAATGTATATGCTTTATTATTATAAATATGCTGTATTTCAACTTTGAAATTACGCTATAAATCAAGTGTGGGGTCACTGGCATAAAAAGGTTTTTGATCATCCCTGTTGTAGGCTATAGACTGTAAATCCTGTATGATAAAATGTCTACAGGTGATTTCTTATACCCCACACACATTCCTCTCAACTTGAGTAGGCTAGTGTGTTTGCCTGCCCATCCTATGTGGTCGGGCAAGGGGCCCATCTTGAGTCTTAATCCTCCATGGGAGAATCAAATGTTTTTTTATTTGAGTCCAGGAGAGAGTCATACACATTTTAGTCAATAAAATAGTCTGGTTTTTATTTTTACTGTAATGTTTTCACTGCAGCTTTTTGGAATTCCGCTATTATTTCTCTTTGCTTGTCAGATCAGACCAATGATTAGCGACTCAAGGAATTTGAGGAAATAGTTTTAGAATGTTGCAAAAAAAGAAACTCAGCAGGGCAGGGCTTCCTTCCAAAAACTGTATTTATAGACCACATGTCATGGGTTACGTGAATGTCACATGTTGAAGTGTTTCAAAATTAACCTGAGCAGATAAGAAATCTCAGTACAATTTGTAAGGATGCTTAAGGGTGCGGTCACTTTGATCCTGATTTGATTCTCAAATCAAATGTGCGGCACTGTGTGCACAATATTTCACATCGATCGGGCCAACAGTGCCGGAGATTAGCTGTTCAGAGACGGACGGCGGACAGACACACAAAAATAAAAACATACTAAGAAGTCAATACAGAAAAACGGTAAACAATTGTGTATACCTATACAACTAGCCTGCACTATACAGAAAAAAACAAGGACACAAGGTTACAGTGATCTCACCGTATATCTCGTCCCAGAGCATAGTGTTTATTACAATCAGTGCAATGTGAAGGAAAGCCCACCCACCAATAAATATCTAACTGGCACAGACACAATATGGTAACGCTAGTCTGGTGAACTTACCGCAGTCTGCAAGATAAATGTAGTGAGTAAAACACCAGGTAAAACACCAAGTCCAAACAGAGTAAAAACACCAGGCCTGTCTTTCAAATGGGGTTCTGGTACAAGTAGCTTTGTACCAGGACCATTTCAAGCCTATACCTGCTGTACATAGAACCCAAGCATCTCTGTTATTATTGACCCTCCCTTTTTGAAAAAGGTGGGCATAGCTATTATATGTCACAGAAGATGTACTTCCATTTTCAAGATGTTACACAAAGGTTTCCTCTGTAAATAAACTAAAGATGTAATACAATGATTACGTACATACAGTAGATAAAGGAAATGTATTATGTAATTCAATAAACTAAATATAGTTAGTAGTATTATATATTATATCCTTTTAGCCCAAATGTCTGACTGTACCCCATGCTGTGTACAATGTTCAATAACATTTCTATTTATAGACTATAGCAAGCTAACACATTCTTTGTCTTACCTTTTATGGTGACTTTAATTGTTTCTGCGCAATAAACAATAAAACAATAGTGGAAAATAGGTCCCTAAATCTGTCCAATCGCTATTTCTTCAACCTAGACTAGAGCAAGTGACCTGAAAAAGAGCTTCTATATCTTACAACCAAGGGATGGATCATCTCTCTCTCTCTCTCTCTCTCTCTCTCTCTCTCTCTCTCTCTCTCTCTTCCTCTACACACAGCTGATTCATATCACAAGTTATCACCGTGCAGAGAATAATGAAACCACAAAGATGAAGGAATCATGGGACACAGGAAACGTGTGGATACTGCAAGCCAGCCCATAAAGGTCACTGCAATCCAACTGTAGTTAGGCTACTTTTAAAATAATCCAAATTGCAAATAATAATGATCTGAAGACAATATTGATTTAAATAAGACTATGTTTCCAATGGACTTGTATGGACTTTCTTTGCCAACATATCTTCTTGTTTTCAAAATGATTTGTGTCACATTTAATTTGACACTTGAATGCATACATTATGGGTTACCCTTAATGTTAACAGAGCAGAGGGGAGACGGTAGACAGAGAACCTGTCTTTACATGTCTTCAATGCTATTATGCATTTACGAGTGACGACTTTGAAGATCTCGACATTTTCAACTAAAGAATGAATAATTCTCCAGGTTAGTATTAATCTAAATATGTCTTGCAAGACGCCAGATGGAAGAAGCATAATTCCCCAAAATGAATAGCCTAATATACACACCTATTGCACTTGTTCCTTATGATCATCAAACATTTGAGTCTTTCCAGCAGTGGAAGTCATTAGCCGAGTGGCCTGCTCAGCTAGACAGGAAAACCTCCATGTTTTTAAGGCATTCAATAAACACTTAAAATCATGACTTAATTGTGCAAAATACAACTGTGCAAACTGCTATAAAGTGCAAATACCTTGTGCAAATATCTTGTGCATACTACTTCACTCAGGTCATAATATTAATGTGCCAAAAATAACAGAGGAGCACAGTAACTCAGCCTAAAGTTGGCAGTCTCTAAGCAATAATTAATCTTTGTAAGATTACTAGAAGGTCGGCCGGCTACGCCGGCCTCCCCTCTAGGTCGCCGCGTTGCATCTATAGGAGTAGATATTCGGCGAAAACAAACCCCTGAGGTACAGGGTGGCTTTGATCAGATTCTATTGCAATTGGGCAGTTTATGTATCACGATAGAGGCCACGATCATATATATATATATGGCCTTCGGGCCGCAAAAGTCTAGAGTTCAGGCCGCTGCGCGGCCCTCACCGCCATGTTGCGGCAGCGTGGTGTGTAATGGTCAAATATGGGTCAAAAAAAAAAGTTTTGAAAAAAAAAATGTTTGAGAAAAAAAAAGTTTTTTGGAAAAAAAAGTTTTTTGGAAAAAAAAAAGTTTTTTGAAAAAAAAAAGTTTTTAGAAAAAAAAGTTTTTTGGAAAAAAAAGTTTTTAGAAAAAAAAGTTTTTAGAAAAAAAAAAGTTTTTTGGAAAAAAACGTTTTTTGGAAAAAAAAGTTTTTAGAAAAAAAAAAGTTTTTTGAAAAAAAAATGTTGGAAAAAAAATGTTGAAAAAAAAATGTATTGGTGATTGACGTGATGTATACGGACGTTACTGCGATTGAGGTGAAAGAAAAGTGGAAAGTTGTGAGCTAACTATTAGCTATTTTTGTGTGTGTGTGTGTGTGTGTGTGTGTGTGTGTGTGTGTGTGTGTGTTCTGGCTACGCCCCCCTCGGTTGAAATTGGATCCCATAGCTGGGAATACGAGCCAATGGACGGCGGTCACCGGTCACCATGGCAACGGGGGGCCAATGATAGAGTTATGGGCGGTATTATTCCCTATAGAGTGAGTTCTACCGACATCTGCTCTCCCTACCTATGAGTTGAAGTGGATGTGAAGTGGGCGTGAATGGGCTTGGAAGTGGGATGCGGCTCTTAGAGGAATGTATATGTCACGGTTTTTTTGCGTCTCAGAGAATTAGAGAAACGGAGCGCTTGCCGTGCCGCACAGGGCGGAACAAGCGGTCGCCACAACAACGTCCTCCAGGCGGAGCCACTCGATTGTCCACGACATTGCAAGCGGCGCGAAGGCCAGCGGACCTTGGTCCTGCTCTTCGCCCCCGAGCGCCGCAGGCGCGAGTGGCCGCGAAGAGCGGGCCAGGGCCGCGCGGCCGGCGGAGCGCCGCGCGAGTTACGAAGCCGTGGTGAATGCAATCGTTATATTTATAGCCCACGATAAACGCCCTGTCCAAGTGACTACAATGGAGCTAATGGCTAAGCTAGGCTAGGCTAGGCTAGGCTAGGCTAGGCTAGTAAATAAAGAAAGAGAGTCGCAAACGAGTGACGTCAGCGCCTTCACTATTGAATGGCTGCGTCGCCATCTGGTGGTGATTAGTGTGTGGTGAACTACAAAACGAGCGCTCTTACCACAGTCTCCCTGAGTTACCCAGTTACCCTGTAACATATATATAAGATGCGCTGAACACGTTTGTAGTAGACACTAAAGATACCTGACCACTCGCCCTGCTGCCATTGTAAATAAGAATCTGTTCTTAATCACTTTCCTGAGATCTAAGATTGTTGTATTTATTGGTGGCCATATTGAAAGTTCTGTTGCCTTAATGGAACCTAGGTCATTAAAAAGCTTCCAAATCACTTTAAAGCTCCTACGTCTGGCTTTGTGTGTATGTTTGAGTGTCTGTATGAGCATGGAACTCCATGAGAAGATAGGCATGTTGTGTCATGTTTGATACCATGTGAAGTGTTTGATCTTACTTGGTAGAAATACCTACAGAACATTTTCTCTTATATCAAAATGATGGGGAAATCAAAGACTTACAGCCCCAGCAAAGTGATATAGTCCAGAACTAGCTCTGGTTCATATTAGAAGGAGTTCTCATTAACACTATGTCAGTAATGATCCGGTGCGCTTGGAAACGCTGCGCACATCTTGACTGTTGTAAAAAATACATTTTTCAGTTTCGCTACTCACCAAAACAAAGACGGCTTTTGGGAGTTTAAAGCCTATACTTTCCTTAGTGGGAACACCCCCCACCTCACGTCTAAAATACACTTTTTGGACAGAAAAGAAAATATTTCACTGGAAGGTGAAATGGAATGGAAATGGTCAATAGAAATGGTCTATTTCTATTGACAAGATCTGTAGGAGCGTCTTGGAGTAGTTAAAATTTCCCAGCCATTGCTTTTAGCGACTGGCGACCATCTTGTTAAATGGAGGAATTCTGCCTAGCCCAAGTTCAATAAGGGTGGTATGAAGGTCATCTGTGCCAAATGTCATCCTTGCATCATCAACTGAACTATCATGTCAATTTCCTGCCAATCACTGTCTAGGCCTACTTCTGGACTAGAATGCACTCAGGAACACACACACACACACACACACGCACGCACGCACGCACGCACGCACGCAGGCAGGCAGGCAGGCAGGCACTCACTCACTCACCACCTGCTTCTAATGATATCAACGCACTTAATGCGAAATATTCACGTGCTTTCAGACTCTTCAATGCAGAAAGTATCCAGGATACTTGGATATCCAGTATCCAATAACTCACCAATGCAGAGATATTAGTAGTAAATGTCGACATCTAGTGGTCAACCTCAGAGGAGCGCAAAAATAAAACCTGAGGGGACTTCACCTTTTCTACCCTGGAAATAAAAGTAATTTCCAGTCCAACACTACCACCTAGTGATACATTTGAAATTCACATTTAAGGCCTAATCTTAATTTTCTTAATGTTCTGGAATGGTTGGATAAACTTTGAAAAAGAAAATAGACAACGCACATCGACTGGTGGGTGCTGGGCTAAAAAAAATACTATGAAAAATGGATGGAGCCCGCACACCAGATAAGGTACAAAAAGTCTTTCTTTATTTGGACAACGTTTCGATCTATTCAGATCTTCATCAGGTCATGATCATACACAAACAGATCTGTGGTTTTATCAGGAAATGGCCTGTGTCAGTCACTCCCACTTGTGTCAACTCAGGTGTGACACATCTCCCCTGAGTGCGCTGGCAATAGGTCTGCCATATCACAGATATATATATACATTCATTTTATTTTATTAGTCAGCCCGTGGATAAACTTTGAGACATGGGTATTCTTAGGCCCTACAGTACATAATTTAATTAATTCTATCCCAGCAAGCACGGTCAGGACCTGGACCGATCAGTGACGTCTCGATTGGGGCCAGATCAAGTCAAACCATGACTAGTCACATCTGGCCTAGAATATCACCTGATTTCAACCAACATAAATCCTGTCCACATAAACGGACGTCCTGGATTAATCAGAGAGCGTCCGATCGAGGCCAGATAAATATCATAACTAGTCAGATATGTCCCAGAATATAACCTTACATACTCTTATTTCAACTAACATTACAAACAATAACAATAATCCTATAGTCCATATGACGTCCTGGTAATGACGTCAAGATCATCCCCATATGGACTGTGATCTGGCCTAGTTCTGAACGTCACCGGAGTCACTGGAGGACGTTATCATAACGTCATCATGACGTCATTTGGCTTGCAGGGATTATACGTGTGTAACGGAGGTAATCCGAACCTCCCCACCCGGCTTTGAACCTGGGTCTCCCGCGTGAAAGTCCAATATCTTAACCATCACTTCCAAAGGGATATCCCTATGGAACGAGAGCAGATACTAGACTTTTGAGGCTTCAGGCTGGGGCTGCGACTCTCTCCTCCACACGTGTCCCACATCCTACGAAAACAATACTCGCTACTCCCTAGTTTGTGCTCAGTCTCAGGAGGCCTGGGAACTATACTACTTTGTCTTACACAAGGTGAAGCTGAGTGTCTCCCCAGATAGCAAAATATGAGTGAATCAATGTTGAAATGATATGGCAGAAATATTGATTCCATGTTGAAACCTAACATTCAAATGATACAGAAAGCGCTAGTTGTGTATAATAAAAATATAAAAACAATCAAATTGTTATCTAAATAATAGATATAAAGCTCTACAAATGTGAATATTGATTGAAATGTATAACTTAATATTATGCATAGAAAAGAACATAATTCATATATCAATTTAACTGACCCATTTCAACCCCGGTGGAATACTGAATTTAAATAAATCAGCATTCAGCATTGAAATGGACAAAAAGTGGACTTATTCAATCAACACTACTGCTCTAATGGCATACAGTCCTCTATCCACTGATTTTGAAGTTTTATTGTTTTCATTTGTACACTGTGAGAGTTATTTAGAACCCCTAAAGGAACCCACTTTAGGGATTAAGCAATCCCTGGAATCAACTTTGAGAACCACTGATCTGGTTTAATTTAAACCAGGGTTGTCAAACTTATTGAGTGAGGGCCGCATTGGACGGAAGGTGACTTGACGAGGGCCGCGTCCAATAGCGGACGCACATTGTGCTCGCTGCTCGTGCACGTTTACTTACACAGCTGTAATTCATAATTACAATGTGTTTTTTATTTTTTTACATTGTGTTTATTATTAAGAAGAATAACTACTTTAAAGGGGCTACACCATGCATAATAAAACATATATTTTATATAATTATTTGCCCATATTACATTTTTTAACAGGTTTAAGCCTAAACAACCACGCAGATATTCAATTTTCATGTTCTGTCTGTCTGTCATTCCAAGCCTTTTCAGCTGCAATACCAAAATGTCCTTTTTGGCAAAGAGGCGCTATTGAGGGAGTTTGTCTGTCAATCCCCACCATCCTCAGACTGATGTCCCCATGATTACATAAGCATTGGGAGAACTATAAACAGGCCCGCTCAGACACGCCCATTCAGAAAACCCCTGAAATGAAGGTGAAAGACTGAGGCTGCGTGTCTGAAATCAGTGACTCGTTCCCTACTCCCTACATGGGGATCCAGATGTAGTGGACTATAGTAGTGACACTACTCGGGTTGCCATCTACTTGCGTCATCGCTGTCGCACAGTTCAAACGCCAGCGCTCAGACAGCTGGCTGAGCAATTAATTAACTCCCCAATGATTGTGGATTGTAAACAACATACCAACATTATGCAGTGTTATTATGAGAGAAAATACGCCTACATAATTATGAGGTTTGTATTTAGTGCAATTCAATAAAATAATGTTATATAAATGAGCTTTGTATTAATTCATGTATAAATGAATGAATGAATGAATGACTAGGTTAATAAAAATATGCTCGTGCCACAATTCATTTGTCATATACACCTACAGTATGTGATAAAAATAAGTTCTTCTCGCAAATCAATTAAATATTATTATCATGATTATCAATAAATACATTAATATGTTTGTACGCCATGCGCTGTTGTAATACAAATGAATAAAATGTTGCACTTCGTTGCCTCCTGCCTCAGAAAAGTGCCTGCAGTGTGCGGGTGCGACTATACCTACAAACCATACCATATTTTCCCAGCATCCAAAACTTTGCCTCTGAGAACCTTGAGATGGACAGCAATCAAACACAGTCACTCTACAGAAAATGTAAACTTTTAATTCAACTCTAATTAAACAATTTGTGCTTGTGTAACTGAAATGACAACTGTAGCCTACTAACATTAGACAATACGTTTTGAGTGCCAAATGCTAAATAGTATAAACATGACAGTATAGAATAAGAACTGTTTGGAATATGAAGATAGTTGTAACAAAAACAATTACATATATACTCTTTACAAATGTTTGGCATTATCTAACAGGGGTTTTCAAAGTGGGTGGTGACAGGGCACCCTGGCCTGGGGTGCCACGGCGGCGGTCTAGGGGTGCTGCGAGATAATATTTGGAATTTTTTCGGACACTTAGAAATATATTTAGTATAATTTTAAACTTGAAGAACAAAGTTATTTTCAGTCAGTTGTAACCAAAATGGCTATTATCTCAACATTTCCCTCACAACATAATCGCTAAAATATGCCATAAATATGTAGGTGATGGGAGTGAGAATTATGATTATAATGTAGGGGTGCCTCGGATGAAAAAATATATTTATAGGGGTGCTCTGAGCCAAAAAAAAAAAAAAAAAAAAAAAAACGTTTGGGAACCCCTGATCTAACAACTGTTTACATTCAATAGTGAAATGTATGGCCTTCAGTCACTTTATAGAAGTCAGTATGGCCACCTGGGAGAGAAATGCTGCCCAACCCCTGTCTTAGCCTCTCACAACTTGTGTGGTGACTACGGTGTTGGCTGTTTGCCCAGCGCGCTGCCTGAACTTGACTTCCCGAGACATCTGACACCAGGCACACGGGTAACAGCAGAGGAGCTTCCAGCAGTCATCACAGAATGAACCCTGGGTGAAGAAGGGAAGGAAGGATCAGTGTACAAACCGGTTTGACAAAACGTACACGGACCAGGAAGAGATGAGTGGGGAGAGAGAGAGAGAGAGAGAGAGAGAGAGAGAGAGAGAGAGAGAGAGAGAGAGAGAGAGAGAGAGAATCAAATAGAGAACCGGCCATTTCAGTTTAAAAACCACATTGACATTTCCGTCACTGGTAACTGAAAACATAACCACAGTTTCCCAACAGTCAGGAGAGACACTCTCATCCAGACTGTAATAACTAATCACAAGCTTTTATCTAACCTTCAAAGTCCAAAATCGAATGAATTAATAGCTTGGGAAACTCGGGCCTGGCACGCAAAGACAACAGGAATAACTCGGGACACTCGGGCTTGGGCTGTCAATGAGTTAAGGGATTATATCACAGCTGACTTATGAATAGATCCTGTCACAAGCGTAATTTGAAAGGGTTTTTGGGTTTTAAAAACCCAAGGGCCCCCCCTAGTGGCGAAAATAAAATGTGTTTTTAATAGGCCAAATAAAAAAATGCGCCCATATCTACATAAATTCATACTAGGATATTATATATATTTTGTAATTTCCAATATATTAGGGGTCCCAGGGCCCTACTTTCCTAATCTGTGGATTAATCATTGTAATTTGCGCTTAAATCGCACAAAGACAACAGACCCGGGCCCCTTTGATCAGGGCCCCCTTGATCTGAAAACCCATGGCGAATAAGGTCTAATTTCGCCACTGGATCCTGTCATGGCATCTTTAACAGGTTGTTGTGTGAACTCCAAAGGGGCTATGGTGAATGTCAGCCCCTAAATGTCCACCATACCAAACCAATACACAGCCCACTCCCATTGCGTGCATATGAATGCCACAATAGATGCATACATTTTAATACCATGACTGTGGACCTCCCACTGTCCACATTAAGATAAGACATTTATTGATCCCACTGGGGAAATTCTGTCACCAAAGACATTCATTCATTCAAGGGGTAGAGGGTCTTACTGGGATGCCGTATCGCTCTCTGATGGATCCACGGAGGATGCAAGACACTGCCATGCAGGATATACCATCCAGTACAGGCATGAGGCAGCACCAGCCGTGGTCACCGGCTGTCTTGCACTGCATGCAGGGGAAACACCAGTAGCCGAAACAACCTGGAGGGAGGGGAGAAGAGGGAGAGAGCAACGTGGTTGTTGATTAACAAAGGCTTCTTGTATGATGAGATCACAGAATGATTTTTGTGTCACCTCTTTTTCACATGTGTAACAAGACAGAGTCACATAGCACTCCTATTATACAGTAAGACAACGCCACTCTCAATTACAGGGTGAGAGACCCGGGGTAAGTGTTCAGTTTGAGTGAACAATGAAAAGCTGGCTTCAATGTAAAAAATCACTTTATTCACATAATGGAGAAAAAGTACAAAGTATTGACATTTAAGTATTAAGTATTGACATTTAAGTATTTCACAACGATATCCCACATATATTGTTTAGAGCAACCTTAGATAACAGGGAAAACAGGCTTGGTTGGTCACTGGGATAGGTTACTCAGTGTTTTCTTGGCCCACCACATTAAACACTGCAAACTTAAAAACACTCAGAGCCAAGTGTATTTGGCATTAAAAAGGATCACTGCAAATACACTTCAAAGATAAAAACCCATGAACAGCACAGCAAACAGTGGCAATAAAACATTAAGTGCCAATCGCAGTGTAACCATTAACCAAGAATGTCCCTGTCTTTAGGGCGGCAGCCAAAACAACCCATCAATGACCAAGTCAGAGACTGTGGTTTAAAGTTAGTTTTAACCCACTAGGGCGATTGTAGTGATGCGCGGAAGCAGGGATTGAACCCGGGACTCCCACTCGCCAGTCCAACGCACAACCAGTCGTGCTAATCGGGCTAAGCCCGATTAGCAGGGCTGTTGTCGCTGGTTCATGGCTGGTACTAACTGTGGGGGCTACAATCACCCCCCTGATCTTTGGAGTGCGCCCTCGCGCTTCTCACTTCCCGCCGCGGACCGCCGCACACGGCGTGGACCTGTCCCTCACGCGAGGATACAACACTCCTCATCCTGCCGACAACGCCAGATTGTAGTGATGCGCGGAAGCAGGGATTGAACCCGGGACTCCCACTCGCCAGTCCAACGCACAACCAGTCGTGCTAATAGGGCTGAGCCCGATTAGCAGGGCTGTTGTCGCTGGTTCATGGCTGGTACTAACTGTGGGGGCTACAAATGGCACCTGCCGGTCTAGCCGTGGGAATACAATGGCAAATTCTGGATACTTGTGAAGAAACTCCTACACCTGAGCAAATCAGCGTTGTTAGGCATGCACGAGTATGGGCAGTTGTTGATGGGCATTTCTTGTTACAGTAGATGTCATGGTTTATTGTCATGTTGTAAATGTAATAGGACAGTGTTTGTTGCAACAAGTATACGAATAAGAAAGGACATAGTACTAACATGAAATGATATCCAGAATGACAGTAAGTCAGTATGTAGTATGAACATAAACAGTGAAGCAGTAATTAGGAGCATTGTGTGAGGTAGGCAAAATATTGGGCAACAGCAACATTAAAAAATCCTTGTCAGTCCTTGTCCCTTTTATGGGCATATTGGTTGGATCGGAAAGGTTTTGTACAACTGTAAAAAGTAGAAGTCTTTTGCAAATGTTTTTGGGCATTGCGTGTCCTAATCCAGCGATGTGTTGTAACGGCAGGGCCAGACCCCATGGGTCTTGGCTTCAAGATATAAAAAAAAAGAAGAAAAAAAAAAAAGTTTTTTGAGTACTTCCTTCTTTCAGTTGAAATAATAAAATAATGTTTACAGTTTGTAGATTAGATGCCTGTAGTTTCTGGGGGTAGTTTCCGGGGGCATGTAGAGTATTTATAGCAACATAGAAAGCAAATTGACATCCTGTGCTCTCCCACGATGACTAAAAGCAGAACAGAAACATTTCACAACTTTCTTTTTCAAAGTAATGAAAGAGCAAATTAGTTCAATAGGTAGTGCTGATCATTGGGGACCATTATTATACAGATATTTATGTATTTCTGCCTACAGTAAATGGTGCATTTAGCCCCTTTATCTGAAACTCTTTACTCTTATGATCATCTGTTTTGTTACTGCAATTCAATGGCCACATACCTTTAAGGGTACAATAAAAGTACAATTGTTTTTGTTGCAATTAGCTGTCTTGAGTTCAATTTACATATTACTGGACTATATAAAGTGATATCAATTTTTTAATTCTTTGAACAATTCTTGAGAAATCTATTTGGATTCATTTGTGTTACCAGTTAGTGAAAGCCCATGGACGAATAGTCTGGTGGGGCACATATCCCATAGCCTGAGGGACAATAGCTCTGCTGTGAAAATAATGTCATAAAAAGTACATTATGTTAGATGTCAAATTGAGTTCCTTGGCCTGCTGGAAGCTTGCACAGCAAATATGATGCTGATGGGCCCAGTCGTTTTCCGAGATTAGCTGAACCTACAGTAAACGGTTCATAGATGACTTACAGGTTTCCATATCCGAGCAGCAGTCACACACATCAGTGCTCCATGTTGTTGAGAACTGTTGGGTGGTGGTGGTGGTAACCATGACGTTTGGTTGCTGCTGGACAATGTAGGTTGGCGGCTGTTGCTGGACGTTATAGGCTGGGGGCTGCTGCTGAATAGTGATGGTGGCCATGTCTGTCTGTAAGACCAGGACATGGAGATGAAGAAAAAACAAAGAGATGGAGAATGCTAACTATCGGTATGTCAGTGTTATGTATTTTCTACATCTAAGTGCCCTTCAATCCAGTCTTTGAAAATCACACACGTGTGAAGTGAGCGGTGCAAACACAACGCACATCTTAAAATAAAGCTTTTGATTGGTCTGTGTTTTTGGCTAACACGTGATGTCATGGACTTCATGGACAGACCGGCTTTTGATTGGTCCGTATGAATCTTTTGGCTAAAAAGAAGCGTTTGATTGGTCCGTGTTTTTGGCTAACACCAGACCCCTAAAGAGAGAGAGCTATGACACTTACGTCGACTCCCATTGTAAGCGGGGAAAGCTAGCTTAGCCTAACTTACTGGAGCCGGTTCTCATTCTTAGCGAGCCTTTGCTGCTCTTCAGCCCCATCCGCCCCCATTATAACCGAGGCATTTTCACTCGCTGGTAAGTAGACTAAATCACGTCTTTTCCCCCCTTTTAATAATGTTGTCTACCTTGGAGAGGCCCGTGAATGCGTTAAAAGGGGGGAAAAGACGTGATTTAGTGTACTTACCAGCGAGTGAAAATGCCTCGGTTATAATGGGGGCGGACAGGGCTGAAGAACAGCAGAGGCTTGCTAAGAATGCATGCGACGCCACTTTCGGTCTGCGGCGAGATCAAAGTGTGACGCCACTCTCCTCTAAACCACACTGGCTAACAAGTGACGTCAAGGACAGAAAGGCTTTTGATTGGTCCATGCACATTTCTTTGGCTAACACAAAGTGGAATATCATCCTACTGTAGATAGACAGACAGACAGACAGACAGACAGACAGACAGACAGACAGACAGAGAGAGAGAGAGCTTGCTCCAGCCAGTTTCTTCAGAAACACCTATATACAGTGTACTTCTTATTGTGTAATAATTGTTTTAGAGACATAAATCATAACCAGCCATACAGTCCCCTATGTTCCCATGTATGGAGATCTCTGTATCTGTCTGCCCTTGTCCCTTTTATCCTTGATGTCATCAGTATATAGGCTATATTGGTTGGATCAGCGGTTCTTTAAGCCCACCACCCCACCTTATGAGTTTGCCAGAACTGGAGGTTTGATTGTGAGGTCATGTGATCAGTGACCTCATGAAGATGTACCCTTTGGCTTGCAGAGAATGGCTGGAGGTGAGGCTCCATCATGCAGCCAGGCACAGGAATGTAGATAACAGTTCTACTCCCAGATGTTACTCAACAACCAGCATTTATCATATAATTTACCCACTTCAGCTTCATTTACAAATGTGTAGAGAAACACTTTTCCATAGCTTTTAAACTAAATTGATAAGACACAAAATCAGCAGGAATCACTGCATTGTAAATGCATTTTCAAATAAATATTCTTATTCGAGGCTACCAATGTACTGTATGCTTTATAATCGCAAAAGACATTCCCTCATAAAATGGGGTCCTGGCATAAAAAGGTATTTGATCATCCCTGCTGTAGGTTATAGACTGGAAATCCTGAATGATAAAATGTCTACAGGTGATTTCTTACACCCTACACATTCCTCTCAACTTGAGTAGGCTAGTGTGTTTACATGCCCACCCTAGGTGGGCAAGGGGCCCAGGGACTTTCTTGAGTCTTAATCCATCCCTGGTAGAGCCAAATGTTTTTCAGGGCAGGGTCATACAAATTTTAATCAATAAAATAGTCAGGTTTTTGTTTTTACTGTAATGTTTTCACTTCAGCTTTTTGGAATTCCGCTATTATTTCTCTTCTCTTCCTACCAGCAAGACGTATTTAGCCAAGTGAGTAACGCAGGAGCACTCATACTGAACGTTGAAGAGAAAGGGGAAGTCTCGCTTTTGCGAACGCCCATCATTTCGACCGGAGGGTTAGCGACTCACTCCACGGAGGTTAAGGTTAGTGTGAGGGTTAGAGTCGGGTGTCGAAAAGATGACATGTAGTAACAGCGACACGCTCCCGAAGAGAAAGAAACGCTGCGGTCTACAGGGCAGAGCTTCCTTCCAATAACATATTGCGGTATTTATAGACCACATGGTGCATTTCATATGTTGTGAAGTGTTTTAACATATGAAGGGTGCAGACTCTGCACCAAACTTTGATTTGATTCTGAAAAAACAGCCTGCTGGTGGCACTATAATAGGCCAATGTGAAAAGGGTGGCATTTATTCCTCTGCCTTGTGGGAATGTGCATGCAAGTTTTCACGGCAATCGATTCGTGATTTGAGGCATTTTGTTCAAAACGGACCACTCCTGCAAACTTTGGAAGCCAATCTTAGCCAATCAGGACGGAATATGAAAGATCTGGCAGATCCATCTTAATCACATGACTATATAGATACTATGTACAGATTTGCATACATGATGTTTGGACAAAATATTTGAGTAATATATTATTATTATTTGTTTTATAAAACTTGCCCCTCCTGGTGGTACAGGCCGAACTGAAAAAGTTGGAGCAGAGGTTCTCTGGCATCCAGGGAGTGTGTGTGGCACTGCGTGCACAATTTCACATCGATCGTTTACAGACCGACGGCGGACGGACGGACAGACGGACAGGGGGAATAAATAGTATACAATAGGTTATACACTATCCTGCACTATGCAAAAAATCACACGTGCAATCATGCATATCTCCTTGTATGGGCAGTTCTGTCCGGCAGTTATCTCCATACATGGAGTTCCGTGCTCATACAGACACTCATACATACACATAAAGCCAGAAGTAGGAGCAGTTAGCACCGCTCAAAAACTATGACACAAGGTTACAGGGATCACCATATCCCTCCCCAGAACAAATAAAGTGTTCACTACAATCAGTGCAATGTCAATCAAACAGTGTCCATTTCAATCAGTGCAATGCCCATTCTCTATTACTGTTAGTGACAGTGTATGTATTACACAATTATGTACTTCTGTTTTCAAGATGTTAAAGGGATGTTCCACTTTCAAAAAAACTTTTGGTCATTTTATCGTCTAATCAGGCTTTTATGAACACCCTGAACAGATTTTAATTTGCTGCATTCAATATTTAGATATTTGATGTAAATGTTATCTGGCCCTCCAGGCTCAGGGCCTCTCCCCATACACACCCATTGTAACTTCAAACTTCATTTTAACCATGATCGATTCATTAAAAACACCCATTATTCTTTCTGGTGACTCATAATACCATCCTAATACGTGAGCAGGCAGTGTTTTTTCAATAACATTTTTCATTTATTTTCAATAAAATATTATTGTATTTAATGTTTTCCATTTTCCCAAAGAATTATTAAAAATGAAAGAAAAAGGTTATTGAAAAAACACGCCCTGCTCACGTATTAGGAGGGTATTATGAGTCACCAGAAAAAATGATGGGTGTTTTTAATGAATCTATCATGGTTAAAATGGAGTTTGAAGTTACAATGGGTGTGTATGTGGAGAGGTCCTGGAGGAGGAGGGCCAGATAACATTTATATCAAATATCTAAATATTGAATGAAGCAAATTAAAATCTGTTAAGGGTGTTCATAAAAGCCCGATTAGACGATAAAATGACCAAAAGTTTTTTTGAAAGTGGAATATCCCTTTAAGCAAAGGTTTCCTCTGTAAATAACCTAAAGATGTAATACCATGATTACATACAGTACATACAGTAGATTCTAAGGAAAAGTATTATGAAATTCATGTTGCTATATATATATATATATTAGGGGTGTAACGATATAGTAACTGTATCGAAATATCGTTTTTAACTTAAAAAATCGAAGTATACCGATATGAAAACAGCTAAAATCGAATCGAATCGTTTTATTTTGTATCGTATCGAATCGGCAGTGCAAAGAATCGATTGTATCGATACTAACTACTTGGGCATTGTATTTACCATTTTTAAGAAGAAAATTTTAAAAGGAGGGGTTTAATTACTTTTCCTTTCCATAGCTACACTGGTCTATTGATAAATGTGTGTAATCTCTGGGTTCATGTCAAGGTGCAGGTTTGTCAATATACAATGTCCATCAGATAATCACTGTGTTTACTTATTTATATCCATAATAATACATGTTTCCCTTAAAAACCTGCACTATCCACACCTTTCACACAGATTTAATGTCTTTGCTAAATAGTTACTATATCGATTTTAAATCATTGAATCGAATCGTATCGTATCACCATGAATGAACCAATATCATCCATGTATCGTATCGTCAACCATGTATCGTGATATGTATCGAATCGCTATTAAAATGTATTTTTACACTCCTAATATATATATATATATATAGCTAAAGTATTTCCTGGATTGAATGGGTTAACGTTAGGCTACATACTATTGACATGGAAATCCTAACTTAAGTTATGGACAAAAAGTCTAGGTGGAATGGAAACTCTCAAAGGTTCAGCTAACCTTGACTCAGATAGGATGTTAAATGGTAATAGAAAGATTTATTTACAGCGCTGTAACTGTCACACAACATACACATACGTCCTACACCAACAAAGCACAAAGATAGTATAATTGGCTAAAGCAAAACAATAACACTTTCTTCTCTACTGAGCTTGTTAGAGACAAAAACATACTCTCCATTGCACAGCCATAAAACAAAGGGGAGAGTGGTGGACCTCCCAACCTATACAGTATACTCCCTACATTATAGGCTTATCAGCAGCTGTGTTAGCCTAAATGCCTGACTGTACCTCATACTGTTTACATTTCTGTCTTATAAAGTATTGAATATTCAATCAACATTTCCATTTAGAACACATTGTTTGTCTTACCTTTTATTGTGACTTTAATTGTTTCTGCACAATAATCAACAAAACAATTGTGAAAAGAATAGGTCCCTAAGTCCGACTGCTATTGCTTCTACCCAAGAGCAAATGAAATGACTCTCTCTCTCTCTCTCTCTCTCTCTCTCTCTCTCTCTCTCTCTCTCTCTCTCTCTCTCTCTCTCTCTCTCTCTCTCTCTCTGATGCATCCTGTCTCCACTGCCTTCCCTGATGCTACATGTGCTACACAGAGAAATGAAACAGAAAATGAAAAGGAACAAAACAGAAGGGCGCTGTTTTTCCATTGACGATGGCTAGCCAGATTGCCTCTGCCTAAACACCACACCAGATGATGTTGAAACATGATGTTGATGATGTTGATTTTGATGATGTTGCCAGTGAAATGAAAAAGAGTTGCTATATCTTACCAGGAGATGGATCATAGGCTATGACTCTCTCTGTCTGTCTGTCTGTCTGTCTGTCTGTCTGTCTGTCTGTCTGTCTGTCTGTCTCTGTCTCTGTGTGTGTGTGTGTGTGTGTGTGTGTGTGTGTGTGTGTGTGTGTGTGTGTGTGTGTGCGTGTGCGTGTGCGTGTGCGTGTGCGTGTGCGTGTGTGTGTGTGTGTGTGTGTGTGTCTCTCTCTCTCTCTCTCTCTCTCTCTCTCTCTCTCTCTCTCTCTCTCATATGTAGCCTCTGTCTCCACTGCCTTCTCTGATGCTGCACAGAGAAATAAAACTGAAACTGAAAAGGAACGAAACAGAGAGGGCGCTGTTTTTCCCTTTTCTTTGACTATGGCTAGCCAGATTGCCTCTGCCTAAACACCACACCAGATGATGTTGAAACACCAAATATTGCATTAGGAGCACTGAACTACTCAAATCAGATCATGTTGGTTATCATAGATAACAGGGGGAAAAAACAATCATGACAAGGATGACAAGGTCTGCTTTGTGCTTTTTGTTAAATGTCTTGACCCTTGAGTATATTGATGGCTCAAAATTAGCCTTCTCCATTGGTCAAGAGCTTTGGCAGTATACGGTCATGCTCTTTGGCCTCTGCAAGGCCCCAGCTTTAAGGATTGATGGTCAACATCCACAGGGCACATCGGGCAGCTGACTGAGGTGTTCGAAGACATTCACAAGGCAGGTCTCTGTCTCCACCCAGGGAAGTGCCATGACTCCGTTACACAGTTGAATTCATCGCTTTCAGTCACCTCTCTCACGATAAAAAGCAATGCCAGATGTGATGCTGGGAAATGAACGACGAGCGAATGTGCACGACAGCTGGGAATTGTGAAATAGATCTGACATAATAAGCCTAAATAATATATTGGTAATGACAAATATTACATATAATATGGATTAATAAACCACATGTACAGTAACAGCATATACAATACTTTTCTTATTTAAAATAAGAGATTAGGAAGGAAATAATTTCCCTTGCAGTGTAAAATGCCACAGGTGAATGCTTTGTGACGGAGACAATAAAATGGCAATGTGTAAAACATGACTTCATTATTATTGGTGATTTGTTGTTCTACAACATTAAATATTTTCACATCTTTACACACACATTGAATACACGTTGAATATTGTGACAAAACAGAAGAAGTCCTCAGTCAGAGTAATGCCGAACAAGCCATGTTTTATTTATAAAATATATTGTAGCAAAGACATTACTGTATGTAGAAAAGTTTCAATCAACATTGTGTAATTCTTAGAGCCAAATGCAAAATGTTTTATTATGTGTCTAAAATATTTACTGTAAATATAATTTTTGCATAGTTCTGTGTATATTTGTCTGTCATTTAATATCTCATGAATTAAGTAGGAAAAGAACCCCCTCACCCCCATGTAAACAAGCCATTGTGCTTTCTTGGGTTTAAATCCTAGTAGTATTTGAACAGTACTGTCCTGTCCTGTACTGTGCTTTTCCTATGCTAAATTCTAATTAGTATTCAATCAATCAATCTATCTATCTATGTTTTAATATCAAGGTAGTTGTAACTAACAAACAATGAAAATTTGACCTCATCTTTCAACCTATTATATTATTATTATGATTTTTCTAATCAATGCAAATTATCCATTTAAATGATATATTGATTTTATTTGGTGGGGGAGAGTAAATACTTGTTTTGTCATTTGAGGAGGGTCAAGGAAATAATATTTCTGTTTGTTACGAACCATGGCGGTCTAAGGGCATAGCCTGTAACAAAAAGTGGACAGGACATCAATGTATCAAAAGACTACAATGTTTATTTACAATTAGTCCTAATAAAATCATAATGGTCCTGCCATTTGCAGAAAAGCTATTGATGATGTTTCACATGATATGTACAATAGTTGGATATTAGACACAAAAGCTCTTCAAATAACAAATACACTTAGCATAGACATGTTAACTCTTACATGCAGATGAGCAAAGCTCAATGTAGGAAACCCAAATAAGAGAACACAAAGAACAAACAAAATAGGCTATTACCCACGACAAACTGAAAGGAAACAAGCTCTTTCCGAAGGAGCTAAACAAAGGCAAATAAGCCGGCGGGGAGAGAGCAGGAGGTGAGCGATTTCTCCTCCACGGAGACGTGGTGTGCTCTCTCCCAGAGCCAAACTCAAACTGAGGCTTTTATACTCTCAGCAAACAATCAACAATCAGTGTACGTGGGCGTTGCCAGGATCCGTGGGTGGATCACCACCATAGAGTGATCACCACCCAGGCAGTCGCCCCTCCCTGGCCGGATCTCCACGCCCCCGTTTGTATTGTAAAGTACAACTTGATGACATCACACATTGCCCCGTGTGTTTGTGTGTTTGTGTGTGTTTCCATCTGTAACTCCACGTTCAGCAGTTGTTCAATTGTCTAAAAAACATAATACAAAAATCAATAACGCATGTACCTTGCCCAACATCAACTTTATCACCTTCAAATGTGTCTCTACTTCTCATAATCCCCAAATGTTTAAAATATTTCCCCAAATGTTGGCCTGTAGGCGGCTTTGTCCTGTGATGCGATTTACATCACAAATGGGCGTCAACAAGCGTCTGTCTGCTTCACACCAAGGGGCTGTAGGCTAGTTGTACTTAACAATACAAACCCCAAAATCAATCTTCCAGTTCTAGACAACACAGAAGAGGGAGAACTTTTTTTCTATTTCCACAAAACTCCTCTAAGGTATATTAATGACATAGTTCAATATTGAAAATGGGTGGTCTTCCCCTTTAATTAATTTACTTTATATCTTTCTTGTTTTCTTTTTACATGTTCCACACATCTTTATTATACCTGCACCTATCTTCAATTAAAAGTCATCAAATAATAGATGCTCTGTCTGTAACAAGTGTTAAATCCATACATGCAGGAGTTTTATAATAGTATGTTGTGAAAGTAGATCATCTCCGTGCACTATATATATATACTAGAAAAAAGCCCCCTGCGGGGGCTTAAGGGGGACACACGCTGGAAGCGGAGGCGGCGCGGAACGCCTCGTCTGCCGTGCCGATACGCCACTGTTCTATTTGTCCAGCGTTGCCGAGCGTTGAACATGTTCTCCCATGCTTCTCCCCACCGGGGGAAATGGATGTGCTGTGTGGCAGCGCGCCGCATCCAGTTGGGGTTACCGCGCGGCACTTCACGTGCGTCGATACCGCGATGCGACGCTGCGCAGCTGCCCGCGTTCAGTATGTGCTCCCCTTTATGTCCATAGTGCCCAGTTGTGTAGGTGGCCACCTCTCCAAGTGCCCACATATCCCTATTGGCCAGTTAAAGGGAATGGCCTACAACCAAACACGGCCCTGACTGCGTGGGGCCCCAGACAGCCACCTAGGGCCAGCCCTGCGCCACCTGCCCAGCCACAGGAAAAGTAGATGATCAGCGAGGCATTTTTGTATTATGTTTTTTACACAATTGAACAACGGACAGTCGGACGCAGAGTTTGCAGAAATGCGGACAGACTGGCTGGTACGTATTCTGATTAAGGTAGTGAGATAATATCCAAGATTTATCATTAACAAAAAGGCACACATGGACACTAATGGTAAAATATATATATATAGTAACAGTAATTTTCTACGCCACCTAAATAATAACACAACCTCCTCCAGTCCCTTAAGCGGCCGTGGCCCCACCTCCCCACCCGGTCTGGGCTGTCTGAAAGTGAGTTAGTCTTTTTTAGGGTGTCAGGCATATTCGCCTATAACATATTCGCCTACACGCATTTGGTCCTTTCGCCTGGCATTTTCGCCTTGGAGGAGAGTCTTTTCACCTACCTGTCTGAGCCATTTCACCTACCCTCAATTCTGCTGTCAGACTGTCCATGTTTGCATATTATCTCTTTGTCATTTAAATATTATAGTGACTGTGACAGTGTGTTACAGTACATGTCAAACCTACACACGTGTGTGTGTGTGTGTGTGTGTGTGCGTGATGTTCTGGGCTTGTGTTGACCTGAATGGCCCCTGGCTGCACCGTCCTTTTCTGCCCTCTAGTGGCAGAAAAGGTGGTCCTAGCAAGAGGTGGCTAAAATATATGCCTGTATAAAAAATGATGTTTTATATTAATTGTATACGATGTAAGTACATAGCATGGTGGCAAATGTGCCTATAACGTTGCCAGAGTACTGATCAGTACATATGCCAAGCGTGGAACCTCTAGCATTAGTGGTTTGCTGGGAATAGGGAGCATAAGCCATTGTGACTCCATGGAGCCCTTCTCCAATTACTATATGTAAGATATATATATATATATATATATATATATATATATATATATATATATATATATATAGTTATAGTTATAGTTATATATAGTTATAGTTATATATAGTTATATATGGTTATATAGTTATAATACAATATTGTAACAAGAGAGATGCAATAGATGTTCTGCATTGGGAAAGTAAACATCAGCTCTGTTCACATTGACTTCGACCTGCATTCATTTTGTCAAAAAACAAACTATATACTATATACTTCTATATACTTGTTCATTATTTTAGATGAGAACCTTGTAGCCATACTGTATATGGGTTTCCTATTTTGCCTGCACTTATTTCAATGGTTTTTTAATGTTAACCAAATAAAATACAAAGTAAACACAAAACACAAAAATCCTCATCAAACCACTCCAGTTGCTCCCTGAACTTCACTTCGCGAGACATCTGACACCAGGCACATGGGTAACAGCAGAGCAGTGTCCTGCAGTCATCACTGATTGATCCCTGGGTGAGAAAGGAAAGTAGTAAGTAGAAAGTGAAGTGTATGGGTAGAGAGAGAGAGAGAGAGAGAGAGAGAGAGAGATAGACAGGGACGGCTCCAGGGGGGAGCAAGGGGGGCTTTAGCCTCCCCTGGTGAAGGACTAGCCCCCCCCCCCCTCCCCACAAACCCAATTGAGATAGAAAATATTTATGGAATAAATAAATGAAATATACATGAATATATGAAAGACAACTGTATATATGGAAAGTTTGTTGTGCATGTCACTATGCTGAAGGGTCACAAAAGCCCTACGCGATTACCTACAGTCCACAGATTTGGAGCTGGCATCTGCCAATGATATGGTATGTTTAGTTATCAATACCCTAAGCGAGAGAATCTTGTTTGTCGTATTAGTATTATTTCATTTTAATTTTTTTTGCCAAAATGAATTAGCTCCCGCTCTGAAAAAGCCAGAGAGAGAATGTTTGCTAAAATGTGCATTTTATTAATTGTCAGAACTAACTTCCCATAGGCTTTTTTTAAAACGTGTTTTATTTTACCTTACTTTTTCTAGTTTATTATGCTTCAACTCGTGTTTTAAAAAGTGATCTGGACGACCTTTGCCACGTGTCACTCCCCATTGCCACGTGTCACTCCCCGTCTCTCCCCCCATTTCCAGTCAGTCTACTGTCCTATCAATAAAGGCATAAAAGCCCCAAAAAAACAAATCTTTAAAGTCTTCAATCATTTACAAGAGTGATGCAGTAGCCTGAGGGTCTTACTTGGATGCTGTATCGCTCTCTGATGTGGGAACGGGCAACCAAGGACCACATCATGCAGCAGCACACACAATCCAATGGTGCCATGCAGCAACACATGCCCAAGTCCGCGGCTGTCTGCAACTGCATTAAGGGGAAACAGAAGAGGCCGGCACAACCTGGAGGAGGGGAGGGGAGATTAAGGTGAGAGCAAGGTGGTCGGTTAAAAAGAAAATCTTCTTTTCACATGGCACCGGCTGGTCTAGCCATCCGTGGGCATTCAATGACAAATTCAGGGTGCTCGTGAACAGTATCCTACAGCTGAGTGAATCGCCGTTGTAGGCACAATTGAAGGGAGTGGCTCGATAGCCACACACACACACTATAGTCTCTCAAGAACTGACTATCTTGCTTCAAAGATAACAAAACAGAGAGGGCGCTGTTTTTCCCTTTTATTTGACGATGGTTAGCCAGATTGCACACACACAGGTTCCTAGTGGCTGTGACTCACGATTTACAGATATGGATATATGTGCTCCATGAGTCTAGTTATGATTGTGAGAGTGAGTGAGAGAGAGAGAAGAGACCCCGTCACTGGTGCTGCTACTCGCTGGACCTCCAGTCATTCAGCGTGCAGCGCGAGGTCAGATATGTATCCGCCCTGCAACGCTCATTTATCGGCCACAAAAACGTTGTCATGCCATGGACCTCCAATATGTACAAGCGATTTCGGCACTAGCCGTTAAGAAAGTATGAATGGACTCCAGGGCTGTATTAACCATTGGGCCGGTGGGGCCGTTGCCAGGGGCCCTTGGCTCTCAGGGGCCCTTGGGGGAACTGGCCTGCGTGGTCTTTGACAATTTACAAAAATTAAATGTATATTTTAATCATAAATCAAATGTGTGGGCCTCTCCTCTGTTGTCTACAGGTGCTTTCTTGGTCCACAAATGATCATCATGGCTTAAAATCCAAGCTGGATAGTGCGCGTCGGGAGGGACGAGGGGTTATGGTGGGGGGTGGGGGGGCCCCTAAAAAATTATCGGCCAGGGGCCCTCGCGGGGGTTAATCCGTCCATGATGGACTCCCCCCGAACTTAAATAATTTCGGGTCGGGGAGCCCTCTGAACCGAAATTAGTTAGGCTCCTTATTAGAGTGTGAATCGACCCTTAGGCTTTCCTGAACAGATGCCACGTGTTTTCAGAAGTGATCTAAAAGACGAGACAGAATTGGATTTTTTTTTTATGCCAAGCGTAGGGCGTTCCATTGCCTAGTAAACTGTGGTTTCTAATACCAGTTATGTTTTCCGTTTCAGGAAGGAACCCAATGACGCAAATGTCAATGTGGTTCAAGGTGATGGGGTTTTCCCAGAACTCATGCGCTGCGAGGCGTTGTGAGCTTGTAGATCTGCTATTTAAAATATACGTAATATAAATATATATATATATATATATATATATATATATATATATATATATATATATAAAAAGGAGAAAAACAGGTTTCTATCACAGAAAGATTTTGAGGACCCCCTGCAGTAACTCTGAGGACCCCCTAGGGGTCCCAGCCCCCTATTGAAGACCCTTGCCTTAGAACACTGAGAGGAGGGAAAAAATCTGTCCCGAATGCTTTCTGCACACTTGCTGTCTGATGATCATCTTGGAGCACATCATATTTTCTTCAAATGAACTTGATATGATGATTTAATGCTAACATGATATAATAATGTCTATATATAAATATATAATATAATATAATGATTAAATTACCAATTACTTTTCTTAAAATGATTATTGAAGTCATTGATTTGGTTCTCAGGGTTACTGGGATTTATGGACATTTTTGGTTCTAATGGCCTACGCCCTATGGGATAGGAAAGCTTGCTTGCCAACCACTGGTGGCCATTTTGAAAAATACCTGGCATGGTCACAGGGTCCAAATTGGTCCTATATATACTGTAGATTTTCTCACAATACATCTAACAACACATCTGTCAAGTTTGGTGACTTCATCATAAGATGGTTGAGGAGCTGTCTTTTTGCACTAGGCCACTCCCATTGGAATGCCCTCGTTATGGCAAATAGTATCAGCACACACACACACACACACACACACACACACACACACACACACACACACACCTTCACACACCTTCACACTCAGACACTTGACCTTCCGGCAACATTTCAGCCTCCAAGATCAAAAACTGTAGCCACTAGACGGTTCGTTGGGAAGATTAGAGCAACATTTGGTGGCCATTTTTAAGATTTACGATGCCCCAATATCCAGTTTTGTTTCCAATATCATATTTGGCGCTTCTATCCCAAAATGAACGATTGGTCTGATATCTTGAGCTATGCCGCCCTACTATATGGGATATCCTACACCTACAGTATACACAGCCAAGGAGCCACTTGATGTTTCCCTGAAACTTTGTCAGATCAAGGGACCTACATTAACAAAATGGTTTCTACTGTATATGACTTACAGACTTCCATATCCGAGCAGAAGTCACAAAGGCCAGTGCTCCATGATTCTGAGATCTCTTGGGTGGAGGTGGTGGTGGTAACCATGGCGCTTGTTGGCTGCTGCTGAACAATGTCGGTTGGTGGCTGTTGCTGGACGATATAGGCTTGGGGCTGCTGCTGAACGATGAAAGTGGTCATGTCTGTCTATAAGACCAGGACATGGAGATTTAGAAAAAACAAAGAGATGGAGAAGGAATTCTATGGTATGACTTATGTATTCTGCATTAAGTCCTGTGGTCCACGTTCTATCCAGTCTTTAAAAAAATGACTGAACCCTTGCTAAAAACCCCAGGACAAAAAAGAAAAAGATGTGTGTTACACTTGGCCTGGTGGTGTTGGCTGCTTCTGGGCTGGTGGTGCTGGCTGGCTGCTGCTGGCCTGGTGGTGCTGGTTGCTGGTGCAATCATGCAGCTAGGCACAGGAATGTAGATAACAGTTTACTCCCAAAGTGACTTCAGCTATTTAAATCATTTAATCGTTTATTACTGAGTAATTTACCCACTTCAGCTTCCATTTACAAATGTGTGGAGAAACACTTTTACACAGCTTTTCAACCAAATTGATAAGACACAAAATCTGGCAGAATCACTGCATTGTAAATGCATTTTCAAATGAATATAAGTATTCAAGCCTACCTATGTACGGTAGGCCTATGCTTTATTATTTTAAATATGCTGTATTTCAACTTTGAAACTACCCTGTGTGGGGTCACCAAAACGTTCCCTCATAAAATGGGGTTCTGTCATAAAAATGTTTCTGATCATCCCTGCTGTAGGTTATAGGATGTAAATCCTGTATGATGAAATGAATGTATGAGAAAAGTGATTTCTTATACCCTATACATTCCTCTCAACTTGAGTAGACTAGTGACATTGCATGCCCACCCTATGTGGGCAAGGGGCCCAGGGGGTTTCTTGAGTTTTAAGCCGTCCCTGGGAGAAGAAAATGTTTTTCATCTGAGTCTAGGGGAGGGTCATACTAATTTTAATCAAAGAATAGCCAGGTTTATATTTTTACGAATGTTTTCACTGCAGCTTATTGGAATTCCACTATTATTTCTCTTCTCTTCCTACCAGCAAGACGTATTTGGCCAAGTGAGTATCGCTCCTGCATGTTGTGCAGGATTCACAAGCAGTCATAATGAATTATTTCTCAGCGTTTGCTGTCTTTGCTTGTCATTAGATCAGACCAATGATTAGCGATTCGAGGAATTTGAGGAAATGGTTTTAGAACGTTGCAGAGAAAGAAACGCAGTGATCTACAGGGCAGGGCTTCCTTCCAAAAACGTATTACGGTATTTATAGACCACACATAGTCATGAACTTTTCATGATAAATTAGAAATTCTCAGTAGAATTTGTAAGGATGCCTAAGGGTGCAGTCACACCGAACTTTGACTCTGATTTGATTCTCAAAAAACGGCCTACTGGTGGTGCTATGATAGACAAATGTGAAATGTCTTGCTCTGCCTAGTGGGAATGTGCGTGCAATCAGTTTCACGGCAATCGGACGCTGCGTTCATGATTTGAGGCATTTAGTTCAAAACGGACCACTTCTGAAACTTTGGGAGCCAGCGGTTCTCCTCTGGCATCCAGGGAGTGGGTGGCACTGTGTGCACAGATTCATATCGATCCACATCAGGCCAACAGTGCTTGAGATTTACTGTTCACAGGCGGACGGACACACATGCACGCACGGACAGGCGCAAAGACGGAAAGACGGACGGACGGACGGACGGACGGACGGACGGACGGACGGACGGACGGGGTATGGTCATTTATCCATTTATGTACACTTATGGATGAGGGCCATGCGGCATCCTGCAGGTTCTAGCCCCAGTTCATGTAAAGGACCCCAAACCCCTAGTGCTAGAAAACACACGCAATCTCTATCCCCACAATCCACTATTCAACTGCCAGTTCTCAACAGCACCAAGCCTTGGCATCACATCACCCCAGAACGGCTTGTAAATATTGAAGCCGAAAACCCTACTGGCCAAAGCTGGAACAGCAGGTGGGGGGTAACTATATGCACGAGCATAAGAGCGCGCCGCTGGGGTCTACAATAGGGTTCAATGGACGTCGAGTGACGTTTGTGACGTAATTACGTCTCGACGTAGGTAAAAATGGCAAACTTTTGTTTGCCAATTTCCCCCACAATGCACCTGGATTTGCTTCTTCCGGGTGCTTCAAAACGCCACTGAGCAACTTGCATTGAAAATTAATAGCTGGGGCGGGGCTAACCGCCACCCGTAAACAACTGCACTGGCTTCCTGTTAAGTTCTGCATCTCTTACATCCTGCATCCTCCTTCTCATCTACAAATGTCAAATGCCCTGGCTCCACAGTACCTCTCAGGTCTCCTCCATAATAAACCTACTGTCCCTGAACCTGCGGTCCATGGACTTGGTCCTCCTCTCTGTCCCCAGTGCAAAGAGGCTTGGGGTACAGAGCCTTCAGTGTGGGAGCCCCCACCCTGTGGAACTCTCTCCCAAAGGACATTCGCCATGCTTTTTTCTGTGAACTTTTATGTCACCTAAAGTAAACCTGTTTTCATTTAACTTTTCTCCTATCCCAAAAGTCCATTAAGTTCATTGGATGTTTTTTTTGTAAACTTTTCTGTAATCCCAAAGGTCCATTGAGTTCAGTGGAAGTTTTCGGTCCCTTTTTTGACTGGACAATATAATGTCCAATCAGACAGGATTGGTTATGCTTCACTTGACATCACAATATATAATATAAATGCTAAGACGGAATTCATTTCCAGGTGGAAAAGGGTCGCCCAGGGTTACATTGGCTTAACACAATCCTTTTAGCCCAAATGTCTGACTATACCTCATGCTGTTTACATTTCTGTCTAATAAAGTATTCAATGTTCAAGATATTTCTATTTATATACAATACATTCTTTGTCTTACCTTTTATGGTGACTTTAATTGTTTCTGCGCAATAAACTAAAACAATTGTGGAAAATAGGTCCCTAAATCAGTCCATCCTCTATGGCTTCTATAACCGAGACCAAGTGAACTGAAAAAGAGTTGCTATATCTTACAACGAGGGGATGGATCATAGGCTATGACTCTCTCTCTTTCTCTCTCTCTCTCTCTCTCTCTCTCTCCTCTGCCTATACACCAGATGATGATGAAACACCATGTACTGCATTAGAAGCGCTGAACTACTCAAATCGGATCCTGTTGATGATCATCAGAGATAACAGGGGGAAAGAAATATGACAAGGACAAGGAGTGCTGCTTTGTGAATTTTGTTAAATGTCTTGTCCTTTCCCCCCTTTTTTGTCCTTCCCCCCTTCTGCCACCCAGGTGGAAGAGCGCATTGCTGCATGTCTGGCCGACATCTCACAGTGGATGTCAGCCCACCACCTCAAGCTGAACCCGGACAAGACGGAGCTACTCTTCTTCCCAGCTAAGTCTTGCCCCATGCAAGATCTCACTATTTCCATAGATAATGCATTGGTGACTTCAGTTCCTACTGCTAGAAACCTTGGTGTGGTCCTGGACAGCCAGCTATCATTCAAGGCACACATTGCATCAGTCACCCGGTCCTGTAGGTTCACACTCTATAACATCCGTAAAATCAGACCCTTCCTCACCCAGGAGGCAGCCCAGCTCCTCATTCAGATATCTGTCATATCAAAACTTGACTATTGTAACTCTCTCCTCACTGGTCTCCCGGCATGTGCACTTAAACCTCTCCAACTGATCCAAAATGCCGCAGCACGACTGGTCTTCAACCAGCCTAAGTTCTCACATGTTTCTCCCCTTCTCTGCAGCCTCCACTGGCTCCCGGTTGCGGCCCGCACTGAATACAAAACACTGATGCTGACCTTCAAAGCAGCCAAAGGTATGGCTCCTCCATACCTCCAAAACCTGATCAACCCCTACAACCCCACCCGTTCACTTAGATCAGCCAACACAGGGATGCTGACAGAACCCTCGCTAAAAACTCCAGGGCAAAAATCCACTCGTCCGAGACAGTTCGCCCTCCTGGCTCCCAAGTTGTGGAATAAACTCCCTGTCGCACTTAGAACAACGGACTCACTCGCTAGCTTTCGCCGTGGACTGAAGACTCACCTTTTCAGACTCCACCTAAACCCTTAGCACTACAGAAAAATCAATGACCATACATGAAGCTAGTTAGCATTTGTTTTTTAGGTTTTTAGAACTTTGATTATATTGTGGTTTTTTTTTCTAGATAGATATCCATTTGCATTTGTTATATTGCTGTTGATATACTGACATATTATCTTGTTTATTATTGTGATGTTTTTATCTGCTTATTGTAAGTCGCTTTGGATTAAAAGCGTCTGCTAAATGCCTAAACTGTAAATGCCTAAACTCTTGACCCTTGAGTATATTGAGGGCTCAAAATTACCCTTCTCCATTGGACAAGGGCTTTGGCAGTATACGGTCACGCTCTTTGGCCTTTGCAATGCCCCAGCTTTGAAGGACTGATGGAGAGGTACCTCAACATCCACAGGGCACATCGGGCAGCTGACTGGGGTGTTTGAAGACATTCACAAGGCAGGTCTCTGTCTCCACCCAGGGAAGTGCCACCTGGCCATGACTCCGTTACACAGTTGAAGTCAACGCTTTCAGTTATCTCTCTCGATAAAAAGCAATGCCAGATGTGATGTTGGGAAATGAACGACGAGCGAACGTGCACGACACCTGGGAATTGTGAAATAGATCTGATATAATATAAGCCTAAATAATATATTGGAATGACAAATATTACATATAATATGGATTAATAAACCACATATATAGAAACAGCCTATGTGACTATTATTATATACAATATACTTTATTAGGAAGAAAATAATTCCCCTTGCAGTGTAAAATTATTATTGGTGATTTGTTTTTCTACAACATTAAATATTTTCACATCTTTACACACACATTGAATACACTTTGAATATTGTGACATAACAGAAGAAGTCCTCAGTCAGGGTAATGCCGATTTTATTTATAAAATATATTGTAGCAAAGAAATTACTGTACAGTAGAAAAGTTTCAATCAACACTGTATAATTCTTAGAGCCAAATGTAAAATGTTTTATTACGTGTCTAAAATATTTACTGTAAATATATTTTTTGCTTAGTTCTGTGTATATTTGTCTGTCATTTAATGTCTCGTGAATTGAGTAGGAAAAGAACCCCCTCACCCCCATGTAAACAAGCCATTGTGCTTTCTTGGGTTTAAATCCTTTTTCCTAAAAAATTTCCTATGCTAAATTCTAATTAGTATTCAATCAATCAATCTATGTTTTAATATCAAATTAGTTGTAACTAACATAAACAATGAAATATTGACCTCATCTTTCAACCTATTATATTATTATTATGATTTTTCTAATCAATGCAGAAAGCAAACATTGGGGGGAAAAATATCCATTTAAATGTTACATTGATTTTATTTGGTGGGGAGAGTAAATACTTGTTTTGTCATTTGAGGAGGGTCAAGGAAATAACATTTCTGTTCGAGGAATGGCCACGACCTTTTGCGTCAGAGAACTACATTTCTCCAGTAACCCCTTACCCCTAACATTTACATTGACCAGTATGGGCCAGGGGCCAATAGAGGACAGATCTTAGCCTCTAATAAACTTGCGTGGTGACCACAGTGTGGTTTGTTTGTCCAGCATGCTTTCTGGTCTTCATTTCCCGAGACATCTGGCACCAGGCACATGGGTAACAGAAGAAGAGCTTCAAGCAGTCATCACAGAATGAACCCTGGGTGAGGAAGGTAAGAAGGAAGGAAGGAAGGAAGGAAGGAAGGAAGGAAGGAAGGAAGGAAGGAAGGAAGGAAGGAAGGAAGGAAGGAAGGAAGGAAGGAAGGAAGGGAGGGAGGGAGGGAGAGAACCAAACTAGTGTCAAGTAGTGCAGAGTTTCTGAAAACTTTCACATTTCAAGGTCTCCCATTTACTCTGACAGTGTACAAATGGAATTTCCAAACCACATTGACATTTGCCTCGTTGCGTTTCTGGAACTGAGACCAACTGCCGTGAGGAACCACTATTATTTGTTTAACTATAGAACAAAGAGATATACATAACATAAAGGGATATTTCCTCAAAGGCCAGCTTTGAACCAGTAGCTTATAGTTGGAGTGGGTTTCAGTCAGGAGTTTCAGGACACTCATGTCCAGATATAAATCACTTGTTCCAGCAATGTTACACATTAATATAGCCGCAACATGAATTTTGTGCTGTGTTCTGATCTCATGGTGCTCCAGAACAAATAAAGCATGACTCAAATTCTGAGATCAAAACTCTCTCCCAAAGAGCAGAGTTAATAAATGAACACGAACCACCACATCAGTGAACATATTGAGTCATATTACTGTAGTCTTAAAGGTAGGGTAAGTAATACATGTTGTTATTATAAGTGTTAGATACAGTAGATCTATATCGTGATAGTAATCATTGCTATAGTATAGAGTGATCTTGTAACAGAGGTCTCCCTGTCATTTCAGCTCTTTAATAAACAGAAAATGCATTTTAGGGTTCTGATGCCAATTTGATCCATTCAGGAGAGAAAGATAATAGAGCATACATGATACGCATGTGAAATTGGAAGCAATGACAACAAGAAATGAGCAGACAAGATTGGAACAGGAACAGGAACACCTGATAGGCTGAAATTGATATTTCCACTTCCAGAATTGCCTAGAATAGATCACCTTATTCCAAAGACTCCTCACTAGAGGGCAGTGTTAAATCCACAGCCTGGGTAAAGGCAGTGGACACATTTCACATCATTTGCAAAAGTACAGGGACAAATACCCCAACATCAACAACAACAATAACAACAACACGCGTATAATGCATTTCGCGGCTAGAATTTCTCACAATCCATGAGGTAGAGCAGGGGTGTCCAAAGTGCGGCCCGGGGACCAAATGCGGTCCGATGACAAATTTTATACGGCCCCCGCCTTCATTCCTAAATTGTATTATAAACGGCTTGCCAGCACCGTCAAACAAGAATGTTTTCCCAGAGTATAATTTGTCAGGATTCCTTGTTGTTTCATTCTGATTCTAAAGGGGTCAAACAAAGGCTATTTTATTGTATTGTTTTACCATTTGGTAATGTGAAACAAGGCTGAGTTATTAGTGTATTGTTTAGAGCGCACACCTTATTTCATACCCTGCCAAAAAAGACGTTTCTATAATAAAAACGTCTTTTTAACTATGGACCTCCCTGCCAGACGTCTTCTGAACGTCTTTTTTTTTTAAATAATAAAAAAATAAAAAAATAAATTGATTTTCTTTTTTTTTGAAAAAAAAACAATTTGGACCTCCAACCGTGTACTAGGCGAAATTGCATGTTTAACCCCCATACCAACCCCATTTTTCAAACATGGCAGCCATGTTTGTTTACATTTGAAGAAAACATAAGGGCTGCCTTCTCCTGAATGCCTGAACGGATTTCCAAGCGGATTTTTTGGTTTGAAAGCTGTGAAAAGCACGCACATGCATAGTGCATGATCTGTGCACGAATGTGTGCACCAGCGTGCACACTATTTTTTTAACCCTTTGTTGGCGAACCGGCAATATAAGAGGTCCCACTTTAAATATGGCACCGACTGAGTTAAATATTGATGATGATGGTTAAATAAAATTGTATGTATATGTGACTTTGTTATGGTCTGACCGAAAGCACATTATGTCAGGAGATATAGTCGGCCCTTGGGTGTTTTAATATTTTCTAATGTGGACCCCTTTGAAAAAGGTTTGGACACCCCTGAGGTAGAGGTTCTTACTTGGATGCTGTATCGCTTTCTGATGTTGCCACGGAGGATGCAGGACACAGCCATGCAGGACAGACCATCCAGTACTGGCATGCAGCAGCACCAGCCGTAGTCTGCGGCTGTCTGGCACTGCATGCAGGGGAAACACCAGTAGCCAAAACAACCTGGAGGGAGGGGAGAATGAGAGCAAGGTGGTCAGCTACAAATGCTCATGTTCGATGAGATAACTGAACGATTAATTCCAGTGTCATCTAGTCCAGCCGTGGGCATACAATCCCAAATTCAGCTCCAGACAGCCTTATTCATTCTCATTCAAAAGATGATCATATGCATACCTGATCTGTGTCGTTTTCTGTACTGCTGCTACATATTACTGTATCTCTCCCCTGTTTGTTTTATTTTATTTTATCCTGTGTACTTGAGCAGAAATTCCTTGAATAACTAGTGCAAATGTTTTCGATTTGACACTATGTTGGTTGATATATCTTTGAATGGTTACTGCATAGTAATGTAACTTTTTTGAACAGAAAGTGATGGAACTGAAGCCTGTGGAGCCCATTTACTTTCTTTACAGTTTACAGTTTACAGTTTTTAAATCTGGGTTGAAGAAGAGCAGGAGAGAAAATAAAAACAGGATAGGAACAGCTCAAATGTTCTCTCTGATCCCCCTTTGTCAAAACAGGAGTAGGCTACAACAAGGCTGTCTACTACTATGCCCACCTGCTTTTGTCTGTCGCCATTGATTGGGCCATGAAAAGGGCAGTGGATGGCCAAAAAATAGGGTTACAGTGGACTCCCAACAGATAGAGGAAGAGGACCTTGATTTTGCAGATGACCTTTCACTGATCTCATGATGAGAACACACGCACGCACGCACGCACGCACACACACACACACACACACACACACTAATGCAATCCAAGACCAACAGATTACATAACACAGCAAACAACTGGGCCCGATTAACATCGGAAAGACCAAGCTTGCAACCAAAACAACAAATCTGATAATGCAATATAAACACTGAGGATCAACTCTTAAAAAATGTGGACGGGTTTGTCTACCGAAGAAGACATTTTAGGAAATCTCAACCCATTTGACCACATTTTCCAGAGCATGTTTAAGTAACACTTGCTAAGTATGTTTATTTTAATTATTTGTTTTACTTTTTCCATTATTTGTCTTTATATTAATGTCTAAGAAAGAAAGAAAGAAAGTCTTAGAAAATCTTAATGTTTTGACAACTGTTTGGGGATTCCACTTGCAATATCCTCACGGCCCCGGCCCTTAAATTGAGAACCACTGCTCTAACTGACTTACAGGTTCCCATATCGGAGCAGCAGTCACACAGGTCAGAGCTCCATGATGCTGACATCTGCTGGGTGGTGGTAACCGTGACGGTTGGTGGAGGCTGCTGTTGGACGATGTAGGTTTGTGGCTGTTGCTGGGGGTTGTAGGCTGGTTGCTGGGGGTTGTAGGCTGGTGGTTGCTGCTGGCCGATGTAGGCTGGTGGTGGCTGTTTGCCCTCCATTTCCGTCTAAAACGATGAAGACAAAACAAAGAGAGAGGGTGAAGAAATTGAGTGTGTGTGTGTGTGTGTGTGTGTGTGTGTGTGTGTGTGTGTGTGTGTGTGTGTGTGTGTGTGTGTGTGTGTGTGTGTGTGTGTGTGTGTGTGTGTGCGCGCACGCGCGCGTGTGTGTGTGTGTGTGTGTGTGTGTGTTCAATTTTTTAGACCAACGCACATTTGTGTGCATTGATTTCGCCTATTGAAAGGGCTGGATGACCCTGGATAGATTTAAGATAATACTCGCGCTGGAGTTTTAAATGCTAACAGTCTATAATAATGACGAAAGTATGTCTTTTTTGATTTATTGTATTACAGAAAACAATTACAATCACTCTAGGCATTCACTCAAATCTTTAGTTTATCAACAAATAAGGATTACTTGTTGAGGTACCAACACTCAATGAGGTCTCAACTAAGATCAGGTCATATTACATAAACTAACAGTTAAAACTTCCTCAACACATTAAAGGTATTAAAACTAGTACATTAATAGGGAAAAAGCACAAATAGCACAATACAAATGCAATTAGTTTCAAATACATATAAGCATGGATTACTACAATATACGTTTCACAGGCAGATATATTTACCAATAGCCAATCCAAGGAATCACCCAAGTTATTCGTTCTTTTTGGACCCCATAAAGGTCGGCTCCCGGTTTATTTCTGTTCCTCTCCCTTTCTCTGTCTCTGGTGCAAATCTGATTCTACAATCTACACTTCCTGTCGGTAGACTATCTAATTCCACCAAATGACATCACATGTTTGTTGTTGTCCAATCGGTTCAAAGCCCACCTCTTGAGATAGTGGTCAAACTGGTTTTTCAAGGCTGTTAGATTACTTGGGTCTTTTGACTGTGGTTCTGTTCTTTGTCTAAGTTATCTGGGTTATGAATGAATGGTCTGGGGGTTTACAACACACTGTGATAGGCCACCAGACACCTCTCTCTGGGTTTTGTACCAGTTGAATACAAACACACTGGATTAAATAAGCATATTACAGCGGAAATACAATGATACAGTCATTTACACTGGATTGGTGATAGCAGATCAGGTGAAAGACAGTTCCTCAGTGATTTCTCTTTTCTCCACTGAGTCTGGGAGAGCGTTCAACACCTTTTATGACGTTGTTATCAGGCCCTCTCTCCTCTGGAGACAGGACACATACCATTCACCATGGGGTCATTTTTACAGCCTAATTCCCTCTTATCCTCTACAGATAATTTCTGGTTCAAATTCTATATACTTCGATATCCATAATTTTAATACACTCATAACAGTATGAAAATAACTTGACAGTGTATGTGTGTGTGTGTGTGTGTGTGTGTGTGTGTGTGTGTGTGTGTGTGTGTGTGTGTGTGTGTGTGTGTGTGTGTGTGTGTGTGTGTGCATGCTTGTGCGCACGTGTGTGTATCCCTACACTGGGTTCGACCTCGCACTGTAGCAGTTTCTGAGGACATTATTACAAAACATCACAACATTGTTTTCAGTGTCTGTGATAATTGGCACTGCAATCGCCATATTTGGAGGAGACGATGCTTCCTGTACCCATTATCTGTAGGCCTATCCTGAATTACTTGTTGATACGTTTCCCAAGTTTGTGCATCTGCTATTGTTTGTGTTCAAGAATTTCTTGAACAATAGGCTAATAATAATAATGCCTGGGTGTCATGTTCATTTGTTGCACATACTGTACCTACTGTGACTATTGTGCAACAAATTAAATCCAGCCCTTAACAGTCATAGTTTAATGTCAAGATTTTTCTCCCACACCACATTTATGAATTCAAATATTTTCTTATATTTGACGCACTTGTTAAATATTATTTAAACATATTTTAATACATTTAACAATCTATTTTATTTACATTTTAAAACATTTTCCCATGGACCACTACCCGTAGTCTTGTGGACCATTGAAACAGTGACATGGGATGCGTAGTGTTACCAAAACAACAGTGGTCCTCAGGTTGATTCCATAGGTTGATTACTTGTGAGGGTAGTGATCCCTGGTTCACAATCAGTTGAAAACCCCTGATCTAGACTAGGCTATTATCTGTGAATTTCCTGAGAAATTCTGAACAATTCAAGGAGGTTGATCTGTAAGGACACTGCTTGCATCTTAGAGGAGAAGCTTTCACGGCAATTATTATTAAAACTATAGCAGATACAGTTAGGAAATGCAGCATGTAGTTCCTCATACTTAAATGTGGTCTAAGTGATAAGCTCCAGATCCCTCGATTGTGGGTGTGGTCACTGACACTGCTACATGTTTATTAATTATAATAATGGAAAATACATAGATTATTCGATTAATAAACAAACAACCAAAATACTACAGAACATGCTGTAGAATGTAATGTAATTCCAATCAATATAAAGGTTTTGCTCTATTTAAATAATGTCTCCTATGTGATAGTGTGGCACAGTAAAACTCGCATTATGTTAAATATGCAGATGCTAGGTTGGATCGACTGTAGTATCCTAGTTTCTTTGAAACTTCTTTCTTTAATTTTTTGCACTCTAGGCTTATGTGACAATTTATTTTACCCTGCCATTTGCTGACTAGGTTTCATGCCATTCACACTTAGTTCAAACTTGCAACTCTGAATAAGAGTCTCCTAAATGCTTACATTGTAATTTATTGTCCAATATGTTTATTATATTGTTTCACCCATGACCTTACACAACTAGCCTATACACATCCACTCACAGCACTTGCACTTTATCAAACAAAATAGGCTACATATTGTTTAAATGCATTGTTTGGTTTATTTTCCTTACGCAATATATTGTTTGCAGTGTCCTTTCCATTCTAGCTGGGTCAATGGCCCCACTTTCTATAGTGTTCATGTAGCCTAGTTCCCACTCCCAGTTCATATAGGCTCATGGTGGACAGGTGGAGCATGTTTGTGCCACATGTTGCAATGGCTCATTTGTCAAACAAGTCTAACAAGTTTAACATCATTTTCATTTCAACCTGTCTCCGACAATGTTTTCTTGGATGTCCAATTTTCAAGCATTTAGTTTATTGTTAGTCTATGCTATAGCCTATAACCATATTGGCATAGACTGCAGAGAATAATGTGCTTTAATAGGCTACTAGATAAATGCTGTTACTAGTAGCCTATAGACCTCGATCTCAGACAATGTTACAATCATGGATTGATCATTGAACTAAATTAAACATGCATAAAATTAACACGAATAGATACTAACACATTTTTAGACTTACCATTTATGGTGATGACTCTTATTGCTTTTAAACAATAAAACAATTGCGGGGAAAAAGCACACTGCAGCTGTCTATTTCCTCTTGACTTCATCTACTAGTGAACTGAAGAAGAACTTTCAATTTCATAGAAACTGGATGGATGGATTAAAGGTCGACTGGCTGGGAAGAATGCCATTTCCCTTATCTTTCAGTGTCCAGCTGGAGGTGTTATCCTCGGCCTTAACACCAGATGGCGATGAAACACCATGACTCTAACTCCTTGGTTATCATCAGAAAACTCTGCTGATGGCAGTGGTGGAAAAAGTAGACCTACTCACATTTTGTACTTAAATAAAAGTATCAATACTGCAATGAAGAAGTACTATGTTACAAGTAAAAATTCTGGAATTCAAAATGTACTTCAGCATCAAAATATAGGCCTACTTAAAGCACCAAAAGTAAAAGTAGGGCTAAAATAAAATATACCAGATCTACAAGCTCACAAGGCTATAGGCAGAAGGCCTATTAAGTAAATGTATACTAAATTACTTTACACCACTGCTGATGGACTTGCAGTAGGCATAATTTGAGTATTTTGATATGAGAGAACTGGAAGCTAATTTTCAGGGCCGACAAATAACTATAGGCCTAGAGCTATTTTCTGTTTGACATGCTATTCTTTATATGTTTTTCTTGGCAATTTAATTTCACATACATGTGTAGCTTTACAGTGAATAGGAAACCATGTGCACCTTCCTAGCCTATTTGTGTTTTTTTTTTTTATGCAATAAACAGCTGCTTCCTATTGAGATGATGTGCAGAAATTAAATGAGAAGGCCTGATGAAAAGGCTAACCTAATTGTGAAATAGATAAATATAAATATTTCTGGAGGAGTGTGTGTGCAAAAGATTGCTATTTGTTTTTGTTTTTTTAAGTTTTCTCATGCCAATTGAATTGTGTGTGAGTGTGAGGTCAGTGGGTGTGGGGAGGAGAGAGAGAGAGAGAGAGAGAGAGAGAGAGAGAGAGAGAGAGAGAGAGAGAGAGAGAGAGAGAGAGAGAGAGAGAGAGAGAGAGAGAGAGAGAGAGATATTTAACAGGCATTCGGGGCAAACGGTTGATCACAGCGCGGCAAACACTAACGTGACGACATGTCGAACTTTCAACATTTAGGTCTACCATCATCTCACCCGGACCCGGCGCTACTCTGGAATAATGTCGATAAATAACGGCACTGCTGCGGAGGTGAAAGACTACACCTGCGTGCGTTTTTACGTGTCGACCGTGTCTTTCTCGCTCCTGCTGTTCTTCAACCTGATCATAAACTGGACCATCGTGCGCGAGGAGCGGCTGCGGGGCCACGCGCGGTTCGTCCTGCTCTTCCACTTGTTGGTGTCAGCCCTGGTCCACCTGGGCACGAGCAGCGGCTTCTACTACCAGATAGACCTGGGCGCCAGACCGGGGCCCACCGTCTGCCAGGTATAGCGAGGGGACGATATAGGCTACAGATCAATATTTAAAAATGAATATTGTGTAAAAGTTAAACTTCTTCTGTAATAGAAAACCTACAATGGGGGGGAATTGGATATATTCTAGATTCATTGTGCATGCAGTGACATAGGCTATTCAAAAGTTGTTGCTCTTTATTTAGATTTTTATGGCATAGGCCTACAGCTCATGAAAATCAAAAATCCATCTATCAAAATATAAGAATAGGCCTAGGCCTATTATACACGACCAAGGATGTATAATAGGCCTACAGAAATGTCAAACCTCTGAAAGTTTAGGCCTATGTGAATTTATGCACTGAAGCAAAACCAGCATTCCATTGTAGGCCTATTGCTGGTCCACTGTGTTTTATCAAGTTCAGAGTTAACACATATAATCTGTGTTGTGTTGTCAAGAGGAAGATGAGAGATGCATGCACTAGACTAGACTCAACTACACAGATGAGCTTAAAGTGATATTTCACTTTCAAAAAAACGTTTGTTCATTTTGTCTCTAATCCTTCCCCCTTCCTTCCCATACAAACCCATTATTTTTTCCGGTGACTCCTGATACCCGCTTTTTACCCTTTTTATAACGTTTTTAATTTATTTTTAATCACCTTTTTATTGTAGCCTACTTAATTATTTTCCATTTTCCCCAAAAATTATTAAAAATAAATGAAAAAAGTTATGGCAAGCTCACATAATAGGAGGGTGTCAGGTTAAAGAACAGGTGTTTTTGATGAATCTAGTTAAAATGGATTTTGAAGTTAATGGGTTTGTATAGGAAGGGGGCGTGGTCTCATAAAATTAATATCATATCTAAACTGAATCAAGCAACTCAAAAACTGTCCAGGGTGTTCACAAAACCCTGATTAGGCGATAAAATGACTTCTTTTGAAAGTGAAATATCCCTTTACGCCTCTATCAAAGCAAACCTGGGCTAGCAGTACCACAGGCTGACCACCTTCATGCCACTTGATGAAGACATTTGTTCAAAAGTATTCCAGACCAAGTACTGAGAGTGAGTGCATACATTTGGATATGGATTTTTGATTTTCATGAGCTGTATGCCATAATAAATAAAATAAAAATCTAAATTAAAACAAAAAAAAAGGTTTTGAATATTTCACTGCATGCAGAATGAATCTAGAATATATGAAAGTTTAAATCTTTTTTAGATGGATCAGTAAATTTCATGTCACGGTTATTGTGACAAAGGAAAAAAAGAGAGATTTACTATATTATTGTGATCAAATCAAAATATCCCCTACATCCATTATCGTGGGGTAAAACATTTGCCCCAAAAACAGTAGATCTACATTCTACAAGCTCACAACGCGCCGCAAAGCAATGCGTTGTGAGCTTGTAGAACGGCTGTTTTTTGGCAAAGAGATTTGGTAGAGAATAAAGACTGTATCAAGTAGCCTACTTTATTTCCAGGTCCGTTTTACCAGTAGGCCTATAAAGGCTTTTAATGCAGCTCAGCAAATACAATGTGAATTGATCCCAGTGCATGACGGAGGACAGGTTCACGATACATTTAAAGACAGTGTAAGATGCTCAACTAGTGGTCAGTAGCCCTATAGCAAACCGCGGTCGCGTCCGCGTCTTTCGGCCGTTTTTCGTACCTTCACACCCCCGCGTCTGCCTCCACCTCGCCGAGAGCTATCTTTAGAGGGGTCCCTGGTTCCTGTGCGTTCAGGCATTCCGGAGAAACGGACTCCTTCACCCTGCCTGGTAGGCGAGATTACCTTTTGAGTAGAGACACACGGGCGACTACAAATATGGCCGCCATAGCGACCCCACTTCAAGATGCGCTGTGATTGGCCGGCAGTGTATAACCCTCGCTGTGATTGGCCGGTAGTGTGATGACGTAATTTTGCCGGGAAATCCCGCCCCTGTCACGGCTAAGTAGAAAACATATAAAGAGAAGGCTTCAGAAGCTGAAAATAACGGAGTGGGGGTTCTAAAACTTTAGCGATTTAACAGTTAGGACAATTTTAAGATTTGTTTTATAAAAAAAGTTACATGGTATAACTTTAAATCTCCACAATACGATTTTCGTGAGTGTTGTTTTTTTGTATTTTGTTTTCATCACGATAAACGATTATAACGATTATCGTCCCATCCCTTCCGCCAGGTCATCGTGACCGTCATGATCACCAGCGCCTCGAACATCCTCCTGACGCTCACGGCCATGGCCTTGGATCGGTACGGGGCCGTGTGCCACCCTCTGAGGTACAGCGCGCTCTGCTGCGGTCGCCGGTGGCCGTGGCTCATAGGACTGCTGACGTGGGCCCTGGCCCTGGTCATCCCCCTGACCCTGCTCCTCTCCAAGCAAAGCAGCCCGGCCAGCGGCCCAGAGGGCCAGTGCGGACGGGAGCAGCTGAAGAAAGGCGCCGTCCACAAGATCCTGCTCATCTCGACGTGCACGCTCGTCATACTGTACAGCTATGTGCGGATATTAGTGGAGGGACGCAGGTTAGCTCAGTAACTAAGTATATTTGAAAAACTTGAAATGGGATAATGAGTACTTTTACTTTTGGACTTATGACATTTTTTAAGGCTTTTCTATTTTTTTGAATAATTAGGCTCAGAAAAGTGAGTTCGTTGGCCTCTGGACGTACACATCTTCGTCCAGGGGAAGGTGTGGTTGTAGGGGAGGGTGTATCACCTTTGCTGTTTCTTTCCACTGTGTTTGTATCGTTCCAATGCACCATTTACCATTTACCACTTTGGTTGTTGCGTTCCAAAAGAGGCGATGATTAACAGGAAAGTAAAAAGCCTGGGTTTCCGAAGCTAACAGTAAAGTGCCTGAACTACGACACCTACAGGAATCTAGGCATATTGTCTTTGCAAGACAAAAGGCCTCAGAACACAGAGAGAAAAGAAACCTGCTTTGGCTCACTGGAGTGGAGTTTTCAGTTTTAACGTTTTAATACACGTTTTATGGACCAGGACAAAGACTTTTATGTTGGGTAAAAACAGCATGTCACAAGAGCTTTAAGTACATTTTGATGCCAATACTTTTGTACTTTTACTCAAGTACATTTAGAATTCCAGACTTTAAGCCTATACTTGTAACAGAGTATTTCCTACATCACAGCATTGATACTTTTATTTAAGTAAAGCATTTGAGTTAGGGCTGTCTCAATAATTACATAATCGTCTAATCGTGATTATTTGACATAATCGTGATTATTTTTCATAATCGCCATAATCGTTTCCATATTTAAAAATAGTGAAATAGCAGATCTACAAGCTCACAACGCATCGCATCGCATCGCATCGCGAAGCTCACAACGCATCGCATCGCGATGCGGTGTGAGCTTGTAGATCGGCTATTTCCACTATTAATGTTCTTTTTTAAGTGTTAAGTTGTCAAATATGTCATAATTCCTTTGTATAGTTAGGTCATGTGTCATATCTACCATGTGCAACTTCAAAGCCTACAAGCCAAACAGAAATGTAATTGTCAACGGCAAAAACACAATTAAATCGCTATTAAATCGCAATTATTTGAGTGACAATGAATCGTCATGTAAAATGTCATAATCGTGACAGCCCTAATTTGAGTACTTTTTTCCCACCACTGCAGGTTGGGGGTGCTGAACCGGCGCAACAGGGTCGGATGGAACACCATCGTCTTGCACGGCGCCCAGCTGGCCGTTTACATCCTGCCTAACTTTGTGAACTACGTGCTGACGGTGCTCCAGACGAAAGGACACCTGCAGCAGGGAACAAAGGACCTGTCGGCGGTGGTCAGCTTCGCCTTCTTCAGCCTGGCGCAGTGCATCGCTCCGGTCATCTACGGCCTACGCAAGGACGAGCTGGTGGAGCAGCTTCTGCAGCGCTTCCCTCGCTGTGCCAGACACCTGAAGGCCGTGCTGGGGTGGACGGTGCACGCGCCCCACACGCGGCTCACTCTCCCAATACCACGGTATGTCATGCAGGGTTCCCACGGTCATGAACTTCCTGGAAATATTTTGAAATTAGAAAAAAAGTTTTGGAATTGATTGGAAGGTCCTGGAAAATAGCAGATCTACATGAAAATAGCAGATCTACATGCTCACAACATGTAGATCGGCTATTTTAAAATAGCAGATCTACATGCTCTACATGCTCACAACATGTAGATCGGCTATTTTCACAATAAAACCGTGCTATACAAAATTCCTCTACTCTTAGTGCTCGTCAGGGTGGGGGGGTCCCCAGTTAAAATATGATTATTTCAGGGGTCACGGCCTGAAAAGGTTGAGAACCACTGGCATTCACTACCTGTCTTTAGGCATTGCGCATAGGAGTAAGCGACTCGTTATTGAGCTGAATTATTGTTATAATAGAACAATAATTCCAGGACTATATTATAGTCCTGGAAATCGGGTTAAATATTCTGGAAAGGTTTGGAAATTAATTGTTAAAGATGTGTGGGAACCCTGGTCATGTTGTCCTTGGGGTAAGACCCCAAATTTCACACATTGGTAAGCTACAGTACCACCTGGGATGGCAAATTCTAGTTGTGATTTTGTTTTATTCCTATACATCCCAAGAATAGATTAAGTTTTGATAGACCTTGCTGACTGGTAGCGTTGTTGTATTTATCACCTCTTAAAGTAATAGACTGCGCTAAAGTGCCTTCCCTGGAAATCAACTTTCTTTCCTTATATCCTTTGGGTGTGTTTGAACTATTGGCCAGCCATAGAGAATTGTAACAAACCCTTAAGTAGTGTTTTTCAAGTAATTTATCTAAAACAGGTGCACAGTATGTATTGTACAGTAGTCTATATACAGTATACCGTATTAAGCTTCAAGCTTCAATTAGTGAATTGTCAAGTCTAAATAATCGCAATGCTTTGTTCCTGCTCTCAGGCTGTTTATATTGGCCTACTTACCCAGCAGTGTAACGCACAGACATTGCACATGCAATCTTCCGAATCAAACAAAAAAGATTAACATAATTTGGTGTGTTCCAGCAGCCATACCAGTTCTGCAATAGTTTTTGACATCTGTTCATATTCAATCCTTTTAAAACAAACTATGGCTGTGTTATAACAATATGGAATTTGTAAAGTTGTGACATGACATCCTATTAAGACATTTGTAAAAAGGCATCAAAGTTGTGAAAATCTGCATTTCACCATACAATGTAGACTACACAATATATTTTCCTGGCTTTCAGCCTTTCAAATTGAACTCTGATATTTGTTCTAATGAACCTAAATTCCTGTTCAATGGACATATGGACACTATGTTGTTTTAAGGCCATGTTTAAGATTTGTGAAAGCTATTGGTAATTTTAAAAACATCCTATTCCAAGACCCGCAGATAGGGTCTGGGTAGAGAAATAGATTTATTATGGGCATGTTTCAGATTTATTGTCTATTTGTGAAAAAATAAACACACATTCTTTCCATTTGAAGGCCACATCAGACTGGTCTGGGTTTAAAACTATCGAGACTCATACAATTTGGACTGGATACACCAGAGACTTGTAGTCATGTTTCAAATTTGTCAAACCTAAGTGTATTAGTGAAAATGGTTAGGATAGGATGTTAGTGTTTGTTCCATTCTAAGACAAGACCACATCAGACAGGATGTGGTCACTTTACTGAGATCTAGCAGCCTGGACTGGATTAGCACATAGACCCAAGAAACGTATATAGGCATGTTTCAGAGTTGTCTATTTGAAAATAGCCAAATTAAATCTCAAGAGTTGTTTTTGTGGTGTAACATACACTTCCATTTTGTTTTAAAGTTTTGGAAAAATCGATTCAGACAACCACATGAAATGACTTCCTAAAAAAAAACACTTATTGTTGTTGCTATTTTAAGTTAATTTGTTTGTTCTCTTTTTTTTTCCCCCAGTGAGAGAACACTGACGGGCCTGACCATTCTCCCTGTGGAGGAGCTGTGTGCGGAGACCAGGCCACTGTCAGTCACAACAAGTTCTGTACAAGACTTATCCATATCCAACAGTAACAGTTTGGTTCTTTATGAGCGTGGTTGATTTCATGGCCTGGGATATTTCACCATAATGGACATTTGCATGTATGGCTGCCCAGTGAAGCACTCTGGATGTACATTACTGTAGTCATCTAATTTCTCTGGAATTCTGCCCCGTTTAATGACGGACATATGCAGCCTCGCCCCAGAACTGGACATAAACGTACAGGCAACACATTGTCTTTGCTACTTATGCCTACTGTGGATGTGAAATGACACAATGACAATCTAATGGGTGTCTGTGTCTGGTCTTATAAATGCAGTTCTTTATGCAAGAAGCATTGCATGAATGCACAAATCCATGCAGTTGTTACAAATGCAGTTCTCGAAAATAATCAATTCATGGAAGATAAAATAGTTATATTAATGGATTATGAGATTGAATGTAAATGCAGTAATGTGCACTTTAAAGGTCCTGTAGCCAGTCCAGGAGATGATGTGTGGTGGTGGTAGCTAGCAAGCAGCAAGCAACTAGCAAGACAAACACACTCAAGAATGGTGGGTGGTGGACCTGGTTAATACTGAGGGGGGAATTGAGTTTTGTTCAGCTTCACTATGCTGATGGCTGCTCAGATACTTCAGATGAGCGATCAGGGGGAGCAGTTTGTGGTTAAGTGTCTTACTTATGGACTCCTCGACACATAGCGGGGACCGGGAATCAAACCTGGGACCTTGTTTCCCATGCGGCCTCTCTCAACAGTCAGCTATGGCTGGTGCAAACCTCCACTTGGAAGCATCAACATGGAAAATGTGTCCATGATGAGCGATAAAGAGATTTGCTCTTTTGAATATTGGAAGTTTGGCGTGATGGTGGTGCTAGAGTAAAGGTCATGGGCCCCCCAAAATCAATATGTTTCATATTGGGAGCAGGAATATGCACTGCAAATTCCATGGAAACCCATCCATTATTGAGAAATATTGCCCACAGACAAACAGATGTCATTACACAACCTCCCCTTCAGATGTAATAATGCAGAAGTCATTGAGACATAATGCTAAATAAATAAAAAGAAACTTGGCAAAAACAAGGGGCAAATCTAATTCTTAGAGCCCTGTAAAGACGCCTCTATACCTGGCACCCGTTAACTAAAGCAAAAAGATAAGTTATCACTTCGACAAAAAGAGAGGCTGGATTTTATAAACACTGCACTAGCTCTCACGGTTAGATGAAACTGCTGAGGTAAACTCAACTGTGACCACAGGGTATTTTGGTGCTTTGCACAGCCGTTTGTCACAGAAACAAGCAGCAAACATATTGATAGAAAGTTCAGCTGTATATTTTGACAGGAAGGGGTAAATGTCTCGGTATCTCTGCAACAATCAGAGAAGATTCCAGTAAACTGTGCTTTGCCCAGGAAAAGCTTTTCGGTAAAGAACTGAAACCTCACTAAACGTGATAAACAGCAGAACTAGGAAGTGGGCAATAGGGTAAATTTGCACCACATGATGACAAGGCTTTATTTTTTACCAAAAGGAAATCAACAGGCTCTGAACTTCATTATTTATTCATTTTGAAATCAACATGAGCACTGATATACAGGCGGGTTAAATGACATGGTTGACATGATGCCATGACTGACAGGTTATGAGGAAGAATCAGTTCAGAATCTGCAAATCATTGCTTGGCACCAGATGTGCTGCAATACAATTTGGAAACGGGTCAAAGGAAAGTGTGTGACGTGCAAATCTTGTGATATTCAGACAATGTAGGTGTTAATAGACAAGGGCCAAGAAAGCCACTATTAGGTATGTACAGTACACTCAGTTGTATAACCTGAAAAGCTTGAAGTATGCAGACTGTGTTAATTATCACAATTACAGTTAAGGTAGCTGGCTACTTTGGCTGAAATTCTTGCACTTAGGTCAGGTTTAATTGACAGTCATTACAGAAGAATGAGTTATCCTGCACATTTTTTATACCGTTTCCAAGCGTGAGTTCTCTTCCTGTTTTGTCTTTATTTAAGACACAAAAGGAACTTTCCACAGCACTGTTGGATTGGTTTCTAAGGCAACAGCTTACTTCCTGATATTAATGCCACAGAGCTTAAAATGCACAAAGTACTTACACAAACACCACTGCATTCAATATAAACGTGTGTGTTAATTCTTTAGGTTATATAGATAAACCTAAAAAAAGGAGGACATTTACGGTACATCCCTTTAAAATACATTTGCTTATAAATTAAACGGCTTAAAAAAATGTGTCCTTGGCTCTTTCGGGTAGCTGTCCCGTTCTGTCACTGTGCATTGATGTTGTCCTAATAATCTTATATCTACAAAGAGAACTGATCACCTGGCTGTCGCAGTTTGTACAAAGCTAGTTCGGCATCATAATAAGCGAGGTTCAACACCGATATCTGTTCAACGAGAAAAATGGAAGTTCAGGCGTTTACATTCACACCTTACGTCAGCCATCATTCAACTGCCAGCTGCTTCATTAATAGATAAAAACGTACCACTGAACCCATCAGATGAGAATGACAGTGTAGTGTATAATAACAGTGTAGTAAGGATGGAAAAGAGGGATATAGCAGTTCCACATTGGCATCCCAGATATTAATACAGAAAGAAGGGTGGGGCAAAGAGAAAATAACAAGAGAAATAAGGCGTTTAGAATAGTGTTTAGTAGCCCAGGGGGTGAGGGGCGACCACTCCTCCGTTCTCCACCACAGCCATGGAGATGGCCCTCATGTTCTTGAACATCTGTCTGGACTGACTGGAGCGCAGGGACTTGACCTCCGCCATTATCCTGTCATGGGCCTGGGAAGGGTGGGCGGGGGGAGACATTAGGTACAGTTGGTTGGCTAGGGATTGGATTAGGGCTGTCACAATTATTACATAATCGTCTAATTAGTGATTTTTTGACATAATCGTGATTATTTTTCATAATCGTCATAATCGTTTCCATGTTGAAAAATGTTCATATATTTTAAAAAAGGTCAAAAATTGTGTTAATAGCAGATCTACAAGCTCACAACGCGTCGCATTGCGACGCGTTGTGAGCTTGTAGATCGGCTATTTCCACTATCAAAGTTATTTTTTAAGTAGTAAGATGTCAAATATGTCAGTAATTTCTTTGTATATTTAGGTTATGTGTCATATCTACCATGTACAACTTCAAAGCCTAAAAGCCAAACAGAGATGTAAGTATCAACAACAAAAACACAATTAAATTGTTAATCGCCAATTATTTGAGTGACAATTAATCGTCATGTAAAATGTCATATCGTGACAGCCCTAGATTGGATCGATGTTTTCTAATAGCAAACAATCTAAAGCATCTAAATCTACATAAATTCAGTACGTCTTCTCTAAATAATGTATTGTATGAGGGAAAACCTATTGAATATTTGTGAAAAATAAATACAAAATATTGTATTTCTTTGCCTATGTATGTTTGAGTAGTAGGCTAAGAAGGAATGTCCTAATTGGAAAAGGTAGCAATTTATACTAAAGCACACTAATAGGAAAAACATTCTCAGCAGAGAATTCCACAATTAAGCTAATAAATAACAAATTAGTCTGTAGCACTGCAGGCAGTTTTAAAGGTGTATTTTAGTTTTTGACACATCAGTGAAAGTGGTTGCTTAATTGTGGAGCACATGACATGGGAAAGGGTACTGCATACCCTTGCAAGCCTGCGCTGCCAAAAATGTGCACGTAAACTACTGATTTAATCAGTTGCTTTTGCCCCACAGAGAATTTGCCGTGCTTCGATGCATTTTAACTCGTTTCAAAAATGTCTGGAAAACGAGGCACAGTGCTCCACTCATTTCAAGATGTTGGCAATTGTTTCGACAATGCAACACGTTGAGTAGTTTTGATGAAAATTACAAATGTTTCCCTTCCTCTTTTTTTTTTTATAAATAAAAACAATGAAATAAAGCAATTAAATTATACTTTTTCTTATTTTTAAACATCAGGCCCTCTGAGAGAAAGTAACTTTGTAAAGATCACCAGCGATCACTCACTCACAGACATTTCAGCCAACAGCCTTCCTCAGTGTGAATGAGACCAAAACGTCCCGGGGATACACAGTAAATAAGACAGCCTAAAATGACAGAGTGAGTGCTGGTGATCTTTTCAAAGTTACTGCTCAGAACCGTGCACCCGATACACGTCGTGAACTATTCAACTGACGAGTGCTCGCCGTTCTCTTATTCAAGTGAGAGAATGTCCCTACCTCCATGCACCAGGTGTCACATAGCATCTTCTCGTGCTGTGCTGAGGGGTGGCCTTGACTCAGAGATCGAGACGCCCTGAAGGTGGCAAAGCAAAGAAGATGACATGACATTAACCCATTAAGACAAACATATCGTCGTTGTCGGGTGGAAACCTCCTATCTCCAAGTTTCAAATGTGTACGTTCACAAAGTAAAGTCCTGTCTCATCATACAAAGCCGTCGCACAAAAGTAGTGAAAACAGCCGATCTACAAGCACACTGTGCTTGTAGATCGTCTGTTTTCACTAGTTTAAATCATTTTTAAAATGATAAATACAAAACAAACGGTTTTGGACATACAAGGTTTCCACCCGACAACAACGATATGTTTCTTTGCAGGTATTTCTACCACTCAAATATCAACATATTTTGTTCCAGGGAACCCCCTGAAGCAAAGATTTGAGTTGAAAATGTTCGCTTGAAAAGAATATATATTAAAAGATTTGCACAAATCTTCAATTTTTTTTTCTCAAAAATAGCAGATACAAGCTCACAGCCAAAGTATGGAAAATAATGATTAAAGTGGTTACGTGACAGGTACGTTCAAGCTGTGTATAGAGTGGGGATGGGAGGGAGTAAACTTGTATGATGTTGGTGAAAGGGATTTATCATTAGCTTGTTTTTCACAAACATGTTTATGTAATATGGCAACACATTGTATTTACTCCCAATAAAGCTTATCTTAAGATTTAGAAAGGGAGAAAAGGTGGTTTGTTTACCGTGACAGGACGACCACCATGGCATACAGGTCAATGCCGCAGTCAGCCACTCTCTTCAACACAAACTGTTCATCTGCAACAGCAAATCAGGCAAAACTGCTAGATGACTCAAGTTAACAAACAACAAATTACGACTATATCAATTGTAGTAGCTTAGCTTCGCCCAACTGACAGCAATGAGCTGAAAATGAACAGAATACAGTAAAGTATAACTTGCTTGGGGAAGATATGAAATCATTTGTACATTTTAATTTGTAATTTTACTGTTGTACTACAAGTTAATGCTAATACATAGTTGATGGGGTTGCTCTGCCCTGTACTTGCTCCACTCTCTCTGCACCAAATGTATTCGCTGAACATAGCCCATCTAAAGTACAAGCTCATTACAGGTCAAAACAGAACAGGGATTGATCATTCTTCACTATTTTTTTTTACAATTTGTAACTGGGCTATTCCATTGCACAAAATGGCCTAAGAGTTGTCTGGCAAAGGGGTGAAGTACTTGCCCACCACTTCGGGGACAAGACAGGGGTTCGATTCCCCTGCAATGCATCCGGCTTGGCCGGGCTCTCATGGATCAGAAGCTAGCACTAGCAACTCGAGAATAGATTGGTCAGAGTGCCTGTCCTGCATGGAGGCTAACTAGGATGGATTGCATACTTCTCCGCATGCATTGCTCCCTCCCGGTGAAACTCTTCATCACAAAAAGTGTTTGAACTATCCCTCATTTTGCTGGGGACCCCCTCAACCACCCCTGGGAATCCACAGGCCCCACTTTGAGAACCAGTGGTCTATACTTCCCCAGATAGGGGCTGACCTCAATCTCAAGTTGGTGTAGGCTGTCCACAGCTCCGTCTCACACCGCACCGCACATGGGGGGGGGGGGGGGGGAGTGGCAACTATGAAAAAAGCTCATTGGACCCTGATGAAGGCCCTTGAGCGTTGGTCACCTGCGTTTTTTAAACTTTGCCAAGCCATGACCTTTTCCTTTCTTTTATTTATTCAGGGAAGCCCATTGTGCGCAAGCTCTCTTTTTCAAGAGACCTAATAAAGGCTTTTTAACACTACTGAATGGAGTGCCTTGGATTCTTCTTAAGTTCAACTGATTCTCTCACTTGGATATCAGCCTACCACAAAAGGAAGGAACTTAAATGTTGATTCAACCAGTTTCAGTTTCTGATAATTACAGACCCACACAGTACTTCCTCGTCTCTTAGTTCAACGCACTGTATGAAAAAAGCTTATTCCAAAACATGGCACAGCAAAGCACCCATCCCAATTTAATTAGGTATTTCACACTGGGAAAATAACAAATATGGGACTAGATCGGCTACCCTAGCACAGTGTAATGAGGAGAAACTAAAAACAAACAAGAAAATAATCTGAACTGGGTGAAATGACTGCAAACTCCCCACCAACAAACACACACAGGCTCACCAATGATCTTCTTGCCATGTTTGACCAGCAGCTCTTCAACGACACCTCCGAATTGTTCAATGGCATCGACCGTCTGCAAAGAGCAGGGAAATTGTAAGAGATGATGGAAAGGACATTATTCAGTCATCACTTAACACACATAAACGCCACCATTTGTGTACAGTACTTAGAAACGCAAACAATGCTGTATGGGATGGGCTTTTGGGTATTTCTTTTGTGAACATGTACACATAGGAGTGTTGCGAGGTCAGACCAACAAGGCCAGTGTCATATCTACACAAAGTTTACCTTGCAGTGCACTTAACGAGCATGGACAACAGTTATATCATACTCTATGTAACAACTGAACTGATGTCAGCAGTACAGCGAATGAAGCTCTTGCCGCTTCATTACAGTGAATTAAGCTGTCTCAGGACAAGGTGAACAGCTTCCAAATGAAGTTAAACAGTCATCATCAGACTTCCTGGAAATGTTTTCCACTGCCGCGCCGTGTGGTTTCCTAGACCTAGATGTCTCTTAATGAGCTACTGTTTCAGATCAAAGACAGAGAGGTATTAAAAACGAAAACAAAACCTACAAGGTTTATAGAATACAAAGCTATCGTTACCCCCTTTACGTGCCGTTTGTTAGGATGTTAAGCGTTTTTGTGGTGGCCAGCACCATTGTATATATGATACATACTCATGTTGGATAGGATAATGTTAAAGGGTAATATCGCGGCTCTGGAACAGTGGTCTTTAACCAGAGGACCCGATTCTACAAATGTGTTTTAAATCCTAACAGACTTTTCTATATTTCTATATTAGTGGTTCTCAAACTTTTTAATGTCAAGGACCCCTAGAATTATATGTATTTGGCCGCCGACCCAATATGTTGTTCCAGGGAAGCAAATATAATATGATTTAATATGAGTTAAACATGAGAATATATATTCAAAGATTTGCACAAATGTTCACAATCTTTCAAAAATAGTAGATCTACAAGCTCATAGCACAGCATGAGCTTGTATATCTATTTTTGAATAGCAAAAGTATATAAAAAGAATAATGGTTAAAGTTGTTCAAATCTTAAGTGACACAGATGCCTTCCCGGTCTTAATGGGTTGAAACACGGTTAGTCTCGCGTGGCCAGACTGTTGCCTCCGCGATTTGGGCAAATGCTCCTGGCATACAGTCTGGCAAATGGAAATAGAAACGATGAGTGCGAGATAAAGCGGATGTGACGCAACCGCTCCCTTGGTGCAGTAACAATAACATGTCCTACTGGAAGCGTTATGTCTCCTTTCAATATTTCTGGGGGTGTTATTACGTCTTTCTCTGGTGTTATTGGTGTTACCTCCATGATGTTTTCAAACGTTTTCTTAAACTATACACCCATAACAAGAATAGGCCGCTCGAATGACTTTGTCTGAGCTATTGTGTTTCTGTTATGTTTCCAATGGGACTACAGTTCAGTGCAGCACTGGCTACTTCCGATACTCGCCGTTCAGGAGCTGCCGTTCCAGACTCCATATAGCATTCGGAGATGGTGGAATAGTTGTCTGGCTACGCGAGACTAAAACACGGTTAACCATTAAACGTCCCATCCCTACCCGCACATCAACAGATACACACAGACAAACGCATACCAGTTGACCACTTTCTGCCAGATCTGGGTGCACTGTCCCCTGCAGTGTGATCCCCGTGCTCAAACCTGCCTTCCTATAATGACAAATTAAAAGAGACCAGAGTGTATTAGATCAGATCGTGGTTGATGGAAGCCATGTTTTTTTTCCGTCTGAAATGTGAAGGAACAACCTCTTGGCTCTCATGCTGATCTCTCCTGCCAGCAACCCAACATTTCCCAGAGGGTTCTTCAAGGCCTTTTGTAAGATCTTCAGTTGATTTCCTGCATTCTGGACATAAACACACATACAGTATTTACTGTCACCATCACATGGTCAAACGTGTGTGTGTGTGTGTGTGTGTGTGTGTGTGTGTGTGTGTGTGTGTGTGTGTGTGTGTGTGTGTGTGTGTGTGTAAAATGCATGGATCAGTGAGGTTTTAAATGCTCAGTATACAAAACAGAACATTATATGGTGTGCTAATTCTCTGACACTCAACAGTAGTGTGTGCTTTAGTTCACAGAAATTCACTTAAGACTGTTGTTATGACTCTTCTACCGTTATGCTTTGTATGTGAGGTGTGATGTACGATGTTCTGGCACTGGCTGCAAAACAAATATCCATGAAAGTGTAGAATAAGGAACCATTTTAAATGTAAAACATGTCCATGTAAGGCTTAACTTCTTCGGTGCCGTATGTAAAGTGGGACCTCTTATATTGCCGTTTCGCCACCAAAGGGTAAAAAAAAAATAGTGTGCACGCTGGTGTACGAATTCGTGCACAGATGATGCACTATGCATGTACACGCTTTTCACAGCTTTCAAACAAAAAAATCCGCTTGGAAATCCGTTCAGGCATTCATAGCAGCCCTTATGTTTTCTTTAATGTAAACAAACATGGCTGCCATGTTTGAAAGATGGGGTTGGTATGGGGGTTAAACATGCAATTTCGCGATCGCGATCATGCCTAGTACATTGTTGGAGGTCCAAAAATGTTTTTTGAAAAAAAAATGAAAAAAAAAAAAAGTTTATTGGCAGGGAAGGCCATAGTTAACTCATTTAATGCCAGCCTATCACCACTAGAGGGCGCCCAGTGGCCAGAGAATAACAGAGATATGCTGGTAATGCATGCCCAAGCCCTGGAGCCATGACTTGCCAGAACACTTTCCTTTGTGCATGTACAGGAAGAGGATGAAGTTAGCTATTGGCTACCAAGCATTTTAGATTTAGATTTTCGTCAACTTAGCCATGATTAAACCTTGCACACCTCATGCATGGGAGAAAAAACAGAGAAAATGAGCTCTAAAGATCCTGGATTGCATTGGAGTGGATGGTAAATATCAGCAAATATCGGCAAATATCGTCGTCTGTAAACAGAGGACAAAAAAAAATGTTTTTGAAAAAAAAAAATGTTTTTCAAAATGTTTTTTTTTTTTAATTAAAAAGCCGAACTAGTTCGGGATTGGCACTCTGGGATGCGATAATAAAGCCGAACTAGTTCGGGATAGGCACTCAATGAGTTAAAAAGTCGATTTTATTATAGAAGTCGATTTTTTGGCAGGGTATGAGTTAAAGTGCAACGCACTCAATGTTCAGTTTACCTGGAATCCGTTGAGAGCCACAAAGAGCCTCAGGATGTCATTGGTTCCCTCAAAGATACGGAAAATCCTCAGGTCTCTCATCACCCTCTCGATTCCAGAGTCCTGTAGACAAGAGACACAGCCATGATGACACCTTTTACAGATGTTACACTTTATTGAAAAAGCTAGACCAAAAGCTTTGACTTTGTGTTATTAAGAGATGGAATAATTAACCACCAATTAACTAACCCAAGTACACTGCTAGTTTGATCAGTATTCTAAACTTGGTATTTCATGTTGATTTGAGCAAAATAATCATGAACTGCATTCAAGGAAAACGGTGATTAATGTAGGTGTCAATCCAGGAGGAAAAGGATGTTCATGTTCAAGGAGAAGACATCCTTCGGTTCTTTCTTTCCCCTTTACTGTACTTCCCCCTTGACTACTGAATGACTAAAATACAATGCTTTGCACTGTATCCTACACTACAGTATATGAGACAAAGAGTGCTTTGAACTTGTGCTCATGAGAAAGCGTAAAATAGAACTCCCGCTAACAGCTATGTACACACAGGCAGGGCTGCTGCTGCTGCTAATCTTCAAAGATCACCAAACATAGACTCATATTTTCGGTCTGCAACATCAGATGCAAATCTGCTTGACAGTGGTGTAATAGCGGAGGTGAAAACATATAGTCACTAGGCACCGTAGATTTGCCTTCTGCTTTGCATCAGGACCAAACAGTAGTTACAAATTAAAATAAATTAAAATGACCCATCCTTGCCAATATGAGTGAATTGTGCCAAATGCTTTGTTTTCTCCAGTCAACATTTGACACAAACATTTGCTTGGTTAATGCCTGAAGGCTAGAAGAAATTACTGTCTGCATTGCAAGTGACTAACGTAGAGCAAGGTTTCCACCACTGTTCCCTTTCTGCATGATCAAATATCACAAGGTACACGTTCCATTGTATCAGGACTATAACACAGGAGGGATGCCTCTCTACCAGAGTGACCTAAATTGCTTGGTGTACTATTTTTAGCCCTTTCTGTTTCCGTGCACCCTCAACTCACCCACACATGGTGCACCTAGCTTGCACCAAATCTGTTCTTGTGAACTTTGTGAACTTCAGTGTTTCCATGTTCAACATTTCCGTTTCTATTATTCTGTCACGTTTTTGGTGGTGACATGAACATGTGTTTATGTTCATCATATGCAGCGTTAAGTGTGTATAGCTGCTGAAGCTATACACGAATCGTAGCTCGGTGACTCTGTTGTCATTACAGCCTTTGTCTATACGTCCACTCATAAAGGAATGCTGCAGGGTCTTAGGGTCCGAGGGTATTTTGGAAGGCAACAACAGGTTTTCAAAAACATCTAGAAACATTAAAATACATTTTAGGGTGCCTACAGTATGTCTGGTGAAGACAACCGCAAATAAACAGTAAACACGCCTATGCTATTTTGGTGCGGAGACCCTAATCACCAGGATAATAGACCGTTTGTCAGCCTTCTGATTGGTCCCTGAGACTCCCTGACTGGCCAACCAGAAAAAAACATTCACTTTTTGCTATCGGGGGTGGAGTTTGTGCAGTGGAGAATGTTAAATGTGGCTTTCAAAACTGTCCGCAGTGCGCGACACGGCGATCGCCCGGTACGGCCGCGATCTCGGCCGTGATCTCGCTCATCATAATGAATAAGCTTCAACAAACTAGTTCACATGGACCATATCAATGGTCTAAGAGTCACGATTGGGTACATATATTTTAAATGGGCAGAATTACGAAAAGCCAGCCTATTATGTGAGGTTAGGATTATAGTTCTGTCCTCTTCCTACCCAGGATGCAATGCGCGGTCTATTCTCTTTCTGATCCAGAGGATTAAACTAATTAAAACATTTATTTTCGGGGGGAAAACTACTGTTTTGCTATGTAATTACTGTACCTTTTTCTTCCCTTTTTATTAATATCACGTAGATGTGTTTTTTGTGGTACTTTATATAGCTGTAATGAGGCTATGAAGGGAAAAAAAATCCCATCCACTACCACTATAAAAGAATCTGCAAAGAGGATTCTGTCCCACTGGGATTAAACAAATTAAAACATATATTTTCGGGTAAACCCCCTGTTTTGCAATGTAACTACTGTACCTTTGTCTTCCCTTTTTATTAATATCACCTAGATGTTTTTCCTTTGGTACTTTATATAGCTGTAATGAGGCTATGAAGGGAAAAAAAATCCCATTCACTGCCACTATAAAAACAATCTGCCCAGGGTCAAATGTCCTATCATAGTAACAGGGCAGAATGGGGCGGGATTTGCAAAAGGGCTTATTGTGGGGCAGACAATGGCTATAGCTATCCCTGTCCCTGTCTTTTCATCACTGATGTACAACTACTTTAGTATGTAATGAGTAGAAGTTGAGTCGAGATCAGTAATAACTTTAAAAGGACCATGCCACTAATGCCAGGCATGCCATTGTCAATACATATCTTTTGTCTATTCACAGCTTTGGCCATATATGGAAAATAAACATGGATTTCTTGTCAATGGCATTAATTGTCCATCATTAAAATATTACCAAGCTCACCTGAATAGTATTTCAATGTTGGCTAAGCATAATTGTGCGATTAAAATGTAAATTGATAAATAAATGTCTTCTCCACAAACTGTCGAGGATGCAATGCACAAAACAAACAAAAACATTTTGGGCTAGACAAAATAACCACATTAAGATGTATAGTATGATGAGTCAGTGTCTATAAAATAAACAAGCCCGACCACTAATTTCGTCCTATAAATAATGTAAAGGATGTATGATAGAGCTATGGTGGTTCAACATATACTGTAGGAAGATGGCTCTAAATAGACAACAACAAACAAACAGGCTCATCCTCTGCTTTGAGATTCTTATCCATCATCAGTCTCATGTCACTTCTGGTAAGCCCCACCCAAGAACTGCTCATTCAACAGATTTGGCAAAAAGTCTTGTGTGTCATGTGGCTTGACAAAAATGATGTATTTTCTACTGAGAAGAGTCACCCTGACTCACTAATCTGTGGCGTAAGTGTGCCTATCCTGGCAGCATCAGTTGTGAATAGCAGTGTAACCAGCCAGTAAGTACCCAGATGACCCCATGAGCAGGTCTCCGTGACGTGGGCTGATTGATCACTCACCTTCATGAAGCCCATGCCACCCATAATCTGGATACACTCGTCAGTCACTGTCCACGCAGCCTCCTGCAACACACACATACAAACACAAACACACAGATTATTATTCTTTTGCTCAGCCACTTCTTAAGTTTTCCAGTTGGCTTCTATAGAATGAGGATCTCCATAAATAACCAGAAACACATGCAGCAAGTACCCCTTCCTGTCATGCAGCCTGGCCTCACACAGCACCCTGATCTGCAGCCAGTGACATTGATGAAGCACACAGAGGAAACGTAAAACTCACGGAGGCAAAGATCTTGCTGATGGCCGCCTCTATCTGGAAATCGCTCGCCCCGCTGTCCATGTTGCCACTGATCATGTAGGCCATTGACTGCACAAAGAGAGAGGTCGATCATCTACATGGACATTTGAGACCTGGACAGACTAAATCATCAATATAAGTGAACGACTTAGAGCAGTGCTGTGGCAAAGTATAGGCATGTCCCAAGTTATGGAAATGAATACATCGATAACATGATATGCCAATAAGGAGGGTCTAAGTGTATAATTAGACTTCTGAGTCAGACTTTGCTTGAACTTAATCGATTGATCGATTGATTGATTGATTTAACACAGAGCACTTTCCGACATACAGTCAATGCATCGCTGAGGATGAAAACAAAAGTCGAAAGCCTAACGGCTTATTTCCACTGCAGTCCTCAAAATCAGTCTACATTTGTTTTGCTTTTTGCCCCCCTAAAAGAGGCTAAACATAAAGGAGAGTACCCAAATACTCTAAACCTGTATTTCATAATACTTTAGGGTCAGAATTAGTTGCAAAACGGTCATGTTGAGAATGCACCAGAGGCTAAGTATTAGTAGTAGAGGATAAGACATTCAGTGATGACTTTACTGACCTGAGTGACGTACTGCAGCATGGCCATGCGGGCCATCTTCTCCTGGATGGCTCCATAGGTGTGGATCTTACTCCCAAACTGGATCCTGTTGGCTGCATGGTCCACCTGTTGGGGGATAGTGTCAGAAATCGTGGGCCCTATTTTCATATTCGAAGTATTTAAAATAAATGTAATTTAAAAAGAAAAGGGCAAAGAAGATTAGGGATAAGGAAGGCATGGACAAAAATATAGCTCCATGTCTCCTCTCATACATTTAACCCATTTAGACGTGAGGCCGCTTCTTTTCTAACAATTATATTGCTATATACTGTATATAGCAACAACAACACAGAAATGTGTTCCTGGCCTGAGGGGTAATAATAACACAAAGCTCTTTAAGGGTTTGGAGCTTGCATTATGACTGCTGTTACAACAACAAAACAGTATACTTTTTCCTCAAGGGTTTTCAATTACTTTTTCATAACCTCTCCATAGAGAAGTTGTGTCCAATGTCGGTATAATATCAGCGATATTAGCCATATTGGTATCTGCCTATATGCTGTCTCATAATATAATGCACCTATAAGAAACATTGTTAGTACATAATGCTTAAAAAGATGCTTGGGGTAATTCATAAATGTCCGACCCCAAATCTTCCAGATTCTCCTGTAGTGTGAACTAGGCTTTACAAAACCATCAACATGACTGAGTAGTGGACAATAATCAACCAATGTTGAGAATGTTGGCCAAAAGGTGGCACCGCACTACTGTAAAAGGTCACAAATAATGCATTCAGCAGGTTTCATGGCAATGAATGAAATTGTAATTGTTCATATGGATTATGAATATTATATATTAAGGGGGTAGAGTAAAGTCTTTACTTCATCCTAATCCTTTTTGAGTAGGGGAGGATCAATGATCGCAATTTTTATTGTTTCTTTTGTTTTGTTTACTTATTTTATTATCAAATCAAATCAAATGTGCCCATTAGATTTTTAGATAATTTGTGTGCAAGTGGAAAGTTTGACCTAAGGATGGCACGATTACATTAAGACTAATGGCAATCTGAGAGGTATTGTGTGTGAAATTGGAAATATTGTGTGTTCTGGTGTTCAGGGTAAGATGAAAATAATCACTACAAACACACATTTGGCATTTGATTTTCAGCCGTGTGAAAACCTCAACAGAAGTTTGCAGTACAGTGCATAAACAAAGAAAGTAAAATGCAAGATGGGAATTTCCCACCACTATGCGCTATCTTATCTGATGCACAGAAAGTCAGAAACAGACAAAAAACTGCAATCGGTGGAGGGTATTGCATCAGAAACAAGTGTCAGACACAAAGGATATGAAAGCCACTAATAAGACAGACAACCCTGATGAAGACTTTTCCCTGCTACAACAAAGAATTTTAACTACGTCAGTTAAATCTGCTTGGATGTCGTTTTTTGACTGCCATTGACTTCATGAGCGTTTGGACAGTCACTGCTGCCCTTTATTACTTCAAATGACAGACTGCTGGTTGCTATTGTGCACACAGGTCCTGATGCACACATCAGGATATTCCTACAGTAGGGAGTCCTAGAGTTTCTGTGCTTGTCTGAGAAAGCATCTGTAAGCTTTTAGCACCTGTCACTTTCACATGCTCGCCGCACTTCCCCATCAGTCTTTAACAACTTTCAACCTGGCGTCCCCACATCGAGGTGGACATTTTAAATAAAATAATAGCCTTTCCACAAGTTCACTGGCAAACAGTACAAAAAAGGGGTGCTATTGGAGAAATAAAATGTACTCACAGCCTGGGTGAGGGCTGCCTTCATGGTGCCGGAGAGGGCGGCAGCCATGCCGAAGCGCCCGTTGTTCAAGATGTTCATGGCCACCTTGAAACCTCCGCCTACTTCGCCCAGGACACAGTCAGCCGGCACGCGCACATTCTCGAAGTAGACCTCAGCTGTGTTGGACGCTTTGATTCCCATTTTCTTCTCGGGTGGGCCACTGTGGTGGGAAGAGGTTAAGCATACGATCGTTGGATGTAAGGATTCATTCGGGAAAAATAAATTAGTGGAGTGGAGAAAGGAGTGATGTGGTGAAAAAGGGATGGGGTAGGATAAGAGAGAGAAGGAAGGAAGGATTGAAGCCTTTTGGATCACTAAGCCTTTGATCTACAATGTACTGTATCTGGAATTGCTTTAACCCTATTGCCTTTGCACAGTTATAACAAGCAGGTACAGCAGCATCTCTCAACTCACTGAGTGACTCCTCCAAAGCTCCTCTCCACGACGAAGGCAGTGATCTTGTCTTTCATCTCTCCCGTCTTAGGATCCTTCATCGGGGTCTTGGCAAACACTGTGAAGATCTCTGCCAGGCCTCCATTGCTGCCATAGATAGATGGAGTATTTTATTGCAGTAATGAGAGTCAATATAGGCGAAATGCCAGCGAAGTGCCAGCCAAAATGCCAGTCCCCCCCCCCCCCCCTTTTATTTTATTTAATTTAGGCTAGATCAGATCTCAGGAGGTAGGCGGTTGCCTAGGCCGCCAAACGCTGCCCGTTTTATTGCCATCAATGGGCCACAAAAAAAAGCCAAAACGTGTTTCCATTGTGGTCTATGAAACAGTTAACACCCAAACTAACAAAGCAAACTAAATGAACTAAAACTCAACAGTTTACACAATTATCATTGTAAAGGATAAAAACAAAACAAAAAAACATGTGTCATACTACAGTAGCATTACATACTGAATTAATTGTACAACATTTCCCCCTTGTGGTGAGAGGAACACATGTCTCAGGTTAGGTAGTGGTCATGGAAAAACATCTAAACCTCACACTTCCAACTTGTGCTAAACACAACCTCAAACATACAGTAATTCCAAAATGGACACCTTTAAATCAAATTGAGACAACATTAACCGTTAGCATCTGACCACTGGCCGGTCTCACCTGATCCAGATCTTGCCTCCGTTAAGAGTGAAGTACTTTCCACAGGGGGACTCGACCGCTGTGGTCTTGATAGAGGCAGCGTCCGAGCCACTGGCAGGCTCGGTCAGACAGAAAGCTGCTATGTCCTCTCCTGGACAAATAGGAAACATACATCCGTTTGTTAGGAGAAACACATACTAGAACAGTATGTTTACTTGCCCATATTTCCAATGCCAATGCATAAATACAGTACATGAATGAATCTAATTAATTATTTCTTCCCACCACCTAAACCTCAACATAGACAAAACTGAGTTTCTCTCTTCTCTGGAAGGTTTTGTCTCCTGCATGATCTTTCCATTTCCTATCAATGTTTTAGGTAACATATTATTTAATTTATGTTTCATGTCTACCTGCTATCCAAGTTACTTTGAAGCACTTAATTAGCCAGTAGCTATGCCCCTCCCAAAAAGCTTTTGTCCAATGTTAGCTTAGAATAACTTCCTGCTTGCCAAGGTTTGCCTTGGCAACAGCCTTGGCAAGCTGCCGGTTGCTAAGCTAGCATTGGACAAAAGCTTTTAGGGGAGGGGCATAGCTACTGGCTAATTGTTTTCTTGACACTACTTACTCTACCATGTACCCTGTTGTTGGTTGACTGGAGCCTAATTGTAATAGATGATGCTGGGACTGTATGTATAAAAAGGTGCAACTCTCCGGTAAAATTTCAGTCTAACCTGTGGCCAGCCTGGGCAGGTATTTCTCCTTCTGCGCAGGGTTACCAAAAAGCAGGATTCCCTTGAAGCCAATGGACTGGTGGGCACCCAGGGTGATGCCAACACCCAGGTCATACATGCCTACAATCTCGACCAACCTGGCATACTGTGAACAACAAAGAACAATAAATAAATACTTGTATGAAATATTATGCAAATCTGTGTTAACCAGAGCCGTCTATTGGAGAGTTGTGCCACCTCCGTTCAATTCATGGGGCCAAGTCTTCTACATACACATCTATTGGCGAATAGTGACAATTTATAGCGCTGAACCGGAAGTTTACAGAATGCATCGGAGTCCATGGGGAAATAGTGGCATTTCGAGTTACATGAACCATGTGACCGGCGCCATTTCTGACCCTGCATTGGCAGAACTCTCTAATACAAGGCTCTGGGTTCACCACTCCACAAGCAAAGCTTAATTCTTAGCTGAGTGAACATGTAACAGTGTGACAGTTCCAAGACAGGAAAAGAGGACGTGATGTGGTGTGGTGTTAGAGGAAGGTAACTAGGGCAAGGTATCGATGAATCGATAAAGATTCATCCTCCATAACCAAAACCAAGCATAGCATGCAGAGTCTAATAATTATGTGGTCAGTAGTTGGAGGCAAGTGTGGAACCATGTGAAAATCTATATTTGGGAAGATTTATGTCATATTTGGACAAAAACTCTATAATGGGTCAGATTTTGGTGGGAATGCAGACAAACATTGTTCTATACGACTGACCTCTTTGGGGCCATGCTGTAAAAATATAGCCTGGCATGGCCAGACTAATACCACTGCGTAGATATTAGTCTGGAATCTCTGTTTGGAACCTGCATTTCGAAGAGGCTGATTTAAAAATATGCCTCTAGTGAAAGCCACCCTACATTTGAATACTGGGTCCCGATTGGTGCCTCACAATTTAGGGGGCAGCGATATCCAATCACAACCAGGTGGGGCCAGACAAAATTGCTCATCAGCTGATGATGTGGCGGGTGAGGGTGAGCAAGCTATCTGTGTAAGAATGTATCTGTATCCCTGTCTTGTATGTATGTATGTCTGCTGTTCATGTTCTTTTGTATGTCATGTTTGTATGGGTCCCTCTTGAAAATGAGATGCTGCATCTCAACGGGCTATCCCTTCAATACAATCTTACAAATCTTTTTGAATATCGATGATTTTAATCTCTGGTTATTCTTTACCTGGGTGTTGGTGAGGCCAAGTCCCCCCAGGTCAGCAGGCACCTGCAGGCCAAAGGCCCCCATCTCCTTCAGTCCCTCCATGGTGTGGTCCTCCACCTTCTCCAAGGCATCGTTCTTCGCCGCATCGTTCACCTCCTGCATAAGGTGACAGGACAGAAAGATGGAGGGGAAGGGAAGAAGTAGCGTAATGACGACCGTTTCAAAGTGCTTTACACCAAAGAAATGAACGCTAAAATAATAAATCGTTGTTGTTCGGGTGGAAACCTTGTATGTCCAAAACCGTTCATTTTGTATGTATCATCTAAAAACGTACTAAACTAGTGAAAACAGCCGATCTACAAGCACACAACGCCTTGCGATGCACGTGTGCTTGTAGATCTGCTGTTTTCACTAGTTTTGTGCGACGGTCTTGTATGAAGCAGGGCATTGCTTTACCAAAAAACATACACATTTGAAACTTGGAGATAAGAGGTTTCTGCCCGACAGTGACGAAATACATACTAGGCGATGCACACCAACAAACAATAAACCATGATGAAAGGAAAAGGGAACCAGGACATTATATAAGAATGGAAGGAAGGCTCAAGATTTCTGTTCACTTGCCTCAAAAAACTTGTTGACAGGCCCCACCAACTCTCTAAGGAATTGGTCCTGTTCTTCATTCATAACTGTGGGAGGAAAACAAAAAACATAGTCATTAACAACTTTCAACCTGGTGTCCCTAAGCCATTGCACTGCTCAGTGAAATGACAATATTGATAAAAGATAATTGATCACGTTAAAATATGCTTATTTAAAGTATTTTGGTTTACCTGAGGGGTAGGGGAACACTTGAGCTGTGGTGATCTGGCCCTTGAACATGTTGACAGCAAATGATTTGGATTCCTGTTGACAACAGCAATGTCAGGTTTAGCACAAATGATGGCATTAGACAGTCACTATCATTCAAATGCCATTTTAAAATATGACAGTCCACTGGCTGACCAAAGACAGATGTCTGTTGACAAGCTGTTGACAAATGTGTCAACAACAGCTTGAGTACAAACAGGGAGATAATGTGCACAAAATAACATACTGTGATGATGGCTGCCTTCTTCTCCACCTTAGTAGTAGTGGCAGCATCACTGCCCACGGCTACTGGCTTCTCCAATACTGCCTGAGAGAGTGAGAGAGAACCAGAGAGAAAGAGAGAGATGAGGGGATTGATTGATCGAATACTTTAAGGGTCAGGAGTCAGTAATATCTCCAAAACAGCAGCACGCTACTGTACCAGTGCACAAAAAATATGAAGAATTGTTACAGAATATTATTGTTACAATAATATAAGACAATTTCTCCCGTGGCCCAAGTCAGACAACATAGCTACTTCATAAAGGTTTGGAGACCTCACTGTCCATGAAAGGATAACAGCAGAGCCGGTCCCGACTCCTGGAAATGCTCTTGCATAAGCGATTGTATAGCCTAGGTCTGAGCCAGATCTGCAATCTTATCTGAATGACTGTTAAAGCACTTGTCAGCCCAGACGTAAGAAGGCAAAGCAACGATAGATTGATAAGTCCAGAAAGTGGCAGTGATCTTGGCGTACGCCTGTTTTATGACCTGCGCATGCTTGATAAATGAGGGCCTGAGTGTGGGACCTGCTGTCACCTGCACCTACATCTTAAAGATCCCTTTGTGTAGGTCTGACAAGCTGAAATAATAAAATAATAATAAAAAAGGTCCAATTGACAGCCATGTTTTTAGGTCAGTTTTAAATTTGGATGGGGAATCGAGGTTTCGTGGCTGTTGGGGTCTATGTGTCAAAACAAATGTGACAGGATGACGATAATATTTCCTTATGTTGTGGAATTCTGGAACAATCAGTAACTGATGAGGCAACAAGAGATCGAGACAACATTCTAGGTGCTGATGATGGTTATGCTTTAATGTACATAATATCATGGGGATAAGTACAGCGCTTTTCCAAGCACTCAAATCGCTTTACAATGGTCCATTCATTCATACATTGGGAGGTGAAGCGGCGAACAGTCGACACCAGCGTCCCCACTTCCCACATGCACATACCAATGGTGGCATACTAACACCGACTGACTCATTGGAGGCAATGTGGGGTTCAGTATCATGCCCAAGGACACTTCGACATGCAGACAGGAGGAGCCGGGATTCGAACCGCCGACAAACGGATCACTGGACGAGCTGCTCTACCTCCTGAGCCACAACCGCCATCACAATCCCCCGGCACAATACAAGTAATGTTGGTGGCACAGGGCAGCACATGGCAGGGCTCAGACCAAAGACCATAGTTATCTACCTTAGGAGCAGCGCTGAATTGCTCCCGATGAACAGGTTGGTGCTAGGGTTTAATACCGGGATCCCGGGATCCGGGCTTCCCGCGCAGAGTGCACGTAATATCCCGCCCGGGAACTGGCAGCGGGACCCGTCTACTCTGTTGGTTTGCATTTCCACACAATATATTTTAACCAGAATTAATACATCTGACAACGCTTTTCTGGACTCAATGTTGCTCACTGCAACACGAAGATCATCTTCGCTCTGCTATAAGTCGTAATCCTATTTGTTTTATACAAGTGGGTACAGAAAACATCTTTTCACAGAGATACTGTAGCCTATGAGGAAGGAAAACGAATAAGAACAATCCATTGCTGCTTTGTGAATTGCGCAGCCACAGACAGAGACCATGCTGTGTGGTCGGTGGATGATGTGAATTTGATCTCTAGCCTAATGTCTGATATATAGATATAAAGGTCCAACAGCGAGTCCTGAACTGAAGTTCTGATGACAGCGAGGCGAGCGAGCCCCGCCCGAGGACGCGGTGATCATCTTTCTAGTGCGCACTTTTTGTCTCCGCCAGGCCGAGAAGCATTGGAGACAGTTTTTCACAGTTTTTTTCCTTTTTTAAATATATATATATTTAACGGGACAAAAATATTAAACCCTAGTTGGTGCCTTGCATGGTTTCCTTCACCATCTGTGTTTGCAAACTATGCATGCATGTGCGAATAGGTGAATGTAATGCACAATCATTGTATGCGTTTTGGATAAAGACACTATGTAAATGCACCATTTGCCATTACTAGCAGCTAAGCTACAAGGACAAGCTGAACCATAACAGAAAGGCTATCACCAAAACAATAGCTATCTAGAGGAGACATCTTGGCCCCTATACCGAATATCATGTCATATCATAATGTATTATAGAAGTACAATAAGTGATGGTAAAATAACGGTTAGATACAACCAAAACAACAATATAGTATAATTCTTCCTCACTTGCCATGTTGGATACAAACAGACACACTGACGCAGACTGTTCTCGGTGGCTAGGGGCTACTATCTTTAACAATGTTTTTCATACAGTGCCAGCCAAGTTCTCAAACCTCCTTCTGAGCCAAAATACAACAGAAGAAGAAGAGTCATCTCAAATGGGTTAAAGGTAAAACCAAGGACATAGCCTGCCAGACGAGTATTGGGGGCAACACAGTTACTGTACTTTAATAATGAGACGTCTAGAAAATTTGCTTCCCATTGCTATGAGGAATTGAGGATGACACTGATGACTATCGATTACTTTCTTAGCAATATTTCTTTCAATTACATTTTTTGATTAATCGAATAATTGTTTTTCTAATATATAATCAGTTTCTTTATATAGCAAAGAATGAATTAACCACATAAGTGTTGTTTTATATTTCTACCATTTTTGATCTACCATTTTATTTAATTATCGATATTATGGATTATTTTTTATAATCAATTAAATCGATTAGTTAGATGAAATGTGGCACCCCTATCTTATGCTAATCTTTCTTTTATGGGAAATTAATACACAATTTGTTTTTATTTAATAGAGAGAAAAAGGATTGAATCCCTCTTTAGTTAGATAATATGTCCTACACATAACTGAATAAGGTAGACCTATTTATTAGAATATTATGGACAACATCATATCTGACAAATGGGCAGTGTATGGCTGCAACTGCTTGGTATATTTGGGTTAAATAAAACCAGACCAATCTAGGTATAGTCTTTTTTCCACTATACAATCAAACAATAATGCCTAATATGTATAATAATTAGCAAAACAACCACCTTCTTAATTGCAGCTGTCTTTTATGAAAGTGGTAAACCATGTGACGAGCAATGAACTTTACCCCACTTTCCACTAGGATGGGGGGGGAGGAGTGGAGGGTGGATATATAAGGACACCTTCAACTATACACACACTATACACTTTTTTTTTTTTTTTCAAAACAACGACAATACGATACGAGGCCATTAACATTATACAAATATAGCAACAATGATACAAACATAGCAGCAACGTGCTTTCCTCAACAACAAATGCACTGCTAAATTTGCAACTATAAAACAATATGGGTGTTTACCTCTGTAGCTTGGCTTGCATAAGGACGAGGACGTGCTGCGACCACGGCTCGCCCATGATGAGCCCTGGATGCATTCATTCAACACACACACAGTGACAGCAGCACGTTTTATTCAAGTAAAACATGAATAATAATATCCATCGACTTCAGAAAACGACCATTTGATCAAAGAATTTAGCTCACTTACCCGACTGGAGAGCGAAGAATGCTGCCGCATAACGCGGAAGACTGCTGGGTCACTTTGCGAAGCAGCATGGTTGGTTTTGTTTATTTGTTAGCACTGGCCTCAGCCTGACTTTAATAAAACAATGCCTTAATACACACAATAAATAACGTTATAACCGCTTAAACCTTACGTAAGTAGTGGGATGTCTGGAGGTTAGCTAAGTGTCGCTGTCTTTGTTGCGGAGTCCTTCCTGAACGCAGGTCTACGTTGTTCTAATGTTGACGTTTGTTGATCAGATAATCATATAGGTGACAGTTGTAAAGTGTCCACCACCCCGCCGTGTCCAGATGACCTACTGACACTATAATGTCTGCTCTGCTGCTGCTTCTTCGAGGTTATGTTTATTTTCTCTTTTTTTGCCGGCTGGTTTCCTCTGACGTCATGCAACTACTCAGTGATAACTTCCTGTCACTGATTGGTGGGCGCGGAATCTTGTACAGCGCAGTGGAGAAAGTTCTCACATTCTTGACCAATCTGAGTTCCCAGAGGTTCTTTAATTCTTGACTAAATCTGCAATAACTGCAATGTAGAAACAAATACTCTGTTAAAAGTAAAAGCCTGGCATTCAAAATGTACTTGAGTAAAAGTACAACATCTGTGTCAAAGTGTACTTAAAGCACCAAAAGTAGAAAGCAGCCACTCACTGTGCAGAATGTGCCTTTACTCTTTTGAAAATAGCAGATCTACTAGCTCGAGCTAGATAGATACCTTTATGCTGCTTGTAAATCGGCTATTTTCAAAAGGCCAACATGTATATAAGCCAAGGTTGAAGCTGCTAATGCATGTTTTGCAATAATAATCCAAATCTGCAAAGTAACTAGTAACTAAAGTGTTCAAGTAGTTGAGTAAAAGTATAATATTTGGATCCGAGATGTAGTGGAGTAAAAGTATTGGAAATACTCAAGTAAAGTATAAATACCTAAAAAAGTAGCCTAAATATACTTAGTTACTTTCCACCACTGGGCTTATTCTGGGATGAATAGGCCTACTGTACATCAATACAAATCCCACAATATGGAATAAGGTATACCAATAATATCATATACCGGCATTGGGAATGGGTAGCCTATATGATATCCCATCCCAAACCTAATTAGTCTAGATCAGTGGTTATCAAAGTGGAGCTCGTACATTGACGGATTCCAGTCAAATTAACATAGCATAAAAATAAATCAGGTTAACCACGACTCCACGAGGTTAGTTGAAAATAGCTGATCTACAAGCTCACAACTCTTCATGATGTGATGTGAGATGTAGCTTCTTATAAATAAATCTTGATTTGATTAATTGAATTCATAGGACCACAATGGAAGCCCCTTGGGCTTTTTGTCATCCTTCATCGTAATATCAAATTGTACAGTACCACTGTAGAATTCGCAGCTGTTAATAAAGTATTCGATCAATAAAACAGACACACACACACACACACACACACACACACACCCTGGCACAATATATTTTCAGATGGAGGTCCTCTGTCTGCCTTGACATGAAAAAGTGTGAGAACTTAAAACAGACTCATCATAATTTTGCCAGAACAAGAATTCACAAAAACATTTAACAAGGGGTTTTCAGCCTTTTGTAAACTGTAAAACATATTATTCTAAGGTATATGTTAGTCTATGTCTTCCAGTTCTAAATAATTTTGAAGTTAAAGTGCCACAGAATGTGTCAACCTAACTCATTGTAATGACAATAAACCTTTGAAATACCAACCAAATGTTTTTGGAGACTTACTTTTCCTATTAAGTTTCTGTAACTAATTAATTTGGAAACCTTTGTGTCAGCATGTAACTTTTGGCATCTTTCCATATATACAGTAGTACTGTAGCTTGACTCACGTTTGACTTTACCTGGTGCTCCATCATGGGATACTGTACACGCAAGTGTCCAAAGTCCAATCGCCACATAGCATGCCAACTGGAATCTAAATGGAATTCATGAAATCTGAGAACTGGGATTACAGTTGAACAGGAGAAAGCTGGCCTTATTCAGAGTTTAAAAACACAGAATAAGACTGAAATATTAAACTGAGATTAGCAGAAACAGAAATGTACTCAATATTGTATATACACACATTCATATAATTCCAGTTAACAAGAACAACTAATGTACCCGACAGTAAACAAATGTGAAACAGTTTAAAGAAAAGAAAAACTGATGAAACAGAGGTCTACTTCCTAGTTCTAAAAACCAGTTGGAAACTTGTCCCAGGCTAATATGTATGGTAAAGTACAAGGTTTTAAGGTTAAGGCAGTTCTTATTGAATACATTTTAAATGTAAAAAGTGAATTTAGTGAATCCCTAAAGACAAAAGAAGTCAGTATATATCAAATTTATTCTCAAATACACAAACAAAAAGGTGATATGAAAATCAAACAATGTGACATTGTCAATTTCATTACTTTGAAATGCTGACTCTTCATTTAGCACCTTTATGGGTCGGTTATACATGATCTATATATAGTCACTCATACGAAAATGAAATGGTTGAATAATGCAGGTCAGTAACATACAACATATGAATAGGGAGCTGGGGCATTTGGATCACAGTTATTTGAAGAAATACATTAACATGTAATCCCAAAGTACCGCTTTAGGCGTCCTCTCTCACCACAAAGTACCTTTACAACTCCTCAGTCCCATATAGAACGACATGGTACAGTACTCTTCACAATAACAGTCATTTGACAGCTAGGTCTAGAGACAGTGATTACTAAACACAAGATTGCCTGTCATTCTTGGACCTAAATTCTTTCACATTTGGAGTCACTATTCTGTAGTGTTGCATTTACATGAGAGTAGTACTGTAGTTATATACAAATAAGTTCATTGAAAATTGCTGGGACACAAAAAAAGAATACAAGTTCATTTGTGTACCATTGGAAGTGAAATAGTCTTATAAAACCGTGAAAAATAAGGCACTCAGAGACTCATGATTTACACTGGTAATGCCAACATGTCTGGCAAACTAATGCACAAACATGCTTTGATGATCGCCTCCATTTCAAATAACTAACTGTGCTTGGCACCCTCTAGTGTTGAAGTGTGGTCAGTGTGCTTCCGTGTTTGGCAGGTCTAAGGTGATGTTGGACAATGAACACTGACTTCAGATCAATCACCTTTCCTAAAATCATACACTTATATTTTTGTGTGGAGTGTAAAACAGAGCCCATGGACACTTGGTCCCATTTGGCCATAAACTGATTCATCGAGAAGAAGAAAAATACCACTACTGTTTGCTTTTCCTAGCCGACTGTTGGAAGGGAAAACACGTTGCTTACTGCTTGGACATCTTGAAAACTTGGTCCCTAACAGACACTCCCTGTCTGGTTGGAAGCCACAAGTGAATGGACACATACAGTGGACATCAATCACTTCACCGCTTTGTTGACTTGTTTAAAAGATTATATATTATAAAGTGGTTAGTGTGTGTTTCTGCGCTTAGGTTTGAAGGAGCAATCTTTACAATTAATGCTATTTGGAAACGGGGAAATGGCAAAAAAAAAGTTACATATTGCTGCTGTCGGGCAGAAACCTTGTATCTCCATGTGTTTTTTCATAAATTAATGCGATACTTCGGCTTACAACAGTGGCGCACAAAAGCAGCAAAAATAGCCGATCTACAAGTTCACACTACTTGGCGTCGCAGTGTTGAGAAAAATGAAATTATAGATCGATTGTTTTAAAACATTGGAAAGTAAAAGTGGTTAAGTCTGTCTGTGGCTTTTATAAATATTTAACGAATGAAAAGTATTAACAATGAAAAGTATTAACAAGAGCTTTGTGACAAAATAATTACTACATTGGATCCATTGGAACACGGGTCATTTTTTCATTTCCTGGAAAGTAAGGGTAATGGACATACAAGGTTTCCACCCAACAGCGTGGCAACATATATTGTCGCTGTAAATTAATTTTAGATTTCATAATTTTCTTAACCCTGTTCTCACCAAATTTGTAACACATGACCCCAATCCAATCAGTCTGTGTGAAATAAAAAGCTACCACCTGACACTGGTCATTAACACAAGTGGAAATCACACACCAGCATCCCATTAATGGCCACTCGCATGAGGATAGACTGACCCCGGGACAAAAACACCCAACCTCCTCCAACTACATGACATCCACAAAGAACTCGCTGGGGTTGCCCATGGCCAGGTGGAACGACTGGCGCGAAGCAGTCAGCTCCGGAGGTACATTGCCAAGGTCACGGGTCGGGGGGGCACCCGGAGGTCCTCCAGAATTGGAGGAGGGTGGAGGTGGCTGCAGGGCCGGGTGGAGGGCGCCTCCAGGCATCTGCTGGGCGAGAGGGTGAGGATGCGGGCCCCCCATGCCCGGGTGGGGGTGCTGGGGCACCATCATCACCATCATGGGGTTGTATTGCAGCGGGATTCCGGGCGGGTAGGGCGACATGTGGGGCGGCTGGGGCATGCGGTGGTGATGCGAGCGCTGCGAGGAAGCGTGGCTGTGCTCGCTGGGCGTGGCCGAGCCGTGGCCGCGCCTCAGGCTGCTGCGAGTCGAGTATTCCGATTCGCTGCCGCTGCCAGAGCGAGAGTCAGCTCGTCCCTCTTCTCCACCCCCATGAGACGGAGACTTCTCTCCTCCTCCTCCCCCCACGGTGCTGCCTGGACCTTTACTGCTGCGACGCCTCTCACCCTCGCTCCTCGTCGAGCCACTGCTCCGGCTCCCTGCAAACAGAAACACACAGAGCTGTGAATAAAGTGCTATGGAGTTCCTTGGATAGATTTCCAAAGCTTTTTCACAAATCGTCGCAACACACCAGGTTGCGAGCTTGTGGATTGGCTCATTTCGGACATCTGATGTAGAGGGGGGCAAAAGGAGGGGAACATGTATAGGGTATATGTGATTCTAAAGCTCACCTTCGCTGTGTTGACTGCCAGTGCTGCCGGGGGTGTAGCTGTAGCTGGTGAGCTCATGGTAAGGCGGTGGTTGACTGGAGTAAGGGTGTGTGGGGTAGGGCTGGTAGGGGAAGGTGGCCATCATGGGCCACGGAGAGGCCCCAGGGAGCGGCAAGGGGGCAAGGGTGTCCTGGTCCGAAGCCCCGCTGGAGCCATCGTTGTCATTCAGGGATAGATTGGCCATGTCTGGGAGGGATGGGAGATGGAGGAAGATCAATTAAAGAGGGACATAAAGTTGTTTGAGAAAGAAATTGGGAATCATGTGTGGGCTCTCTTCAACAAGCTCAGCAACCAAGAATACTTGTAGACATAAGCTTCAAAACTGCAAAGCTCTGCTTTGTGTTTAGACATTTAAACCACCAGACAGACAGATTATCCACAGTAACGATGAAGATGTTTTTTCTCCAAATCGTTGCTGTCTGGCTTTCAACTTGTATGTCCAAAAGTGTTACATTTCAGGAAATAAACTGTGTGGATGCAATGAAATTATTATTTAGGCACAAGCTCTTAAAACTTTCAAAATGTTGCAAAAACAGCCGATCTGGGGCACCCGCTGGACAAGCGGTCCGGGCGCATACCACAAATAGGCTCTAATGCAGACTGACAGCATGTCGCTGGTTCGAATCCCGGTGACCTTTGCTGCGTGTCACTCCCCGTCTCTCTCCCTGTTTTCTGTCTATTTTCACTGTGTAAAGGCAGAAAAGCCCCCAAAATATATATATATATATATTTTTTAAATAGCCGATGAGCTATTTCTTGTACATTGAAGGCAGGCATTAATATATTTTCTTTTTTCTTTTAAACTTGTGTGTCGGATGAATGGTGAAATAAGGTTTCTGCCAAACAAAATGATAAAGTCGTCTTGCACAAGCACAATCCTGTCACCAGAGGTCAGACCGCAGCTGCAGCCTGGAACTACTCCAGAAACAAACCGTGTCAAATGGCACTCGACTTGTGACCTCTTGGTCACAGGATTGTCTTTTCCAACAACAACCAACCCCAGGGTGCATCTTCTTGATCTAGGGCTACTTTGCTTGCATTTACAGTAACAACATCAATCCTTTAGTCTAAGTGAGAAAGACTTACCCTCTCCCTCATGTAACACTGGCCTATGGCAAAGGCAGTGGATAGTCATTCACACATCACATTGACCTCCTTTATGGAGAGGTTGTCTATGTATGGTGTCTGTTCCAACATTAGATGACAGTTATGGATACAGCACATAATGCTGAGAGTGAATGTGAGACACAAACATACAAGCCTATTCCAAATTATACTTTTGGGATCCTCCCTGGGATGCAGTCTAGGCAAAGCAGATTCTTTACTAGATTTTCTTCCACGTGGAAAAAGTCAACTCAACTGTGTCAACGCATATCACTAACAGTGTGCGTCTTCTGCGTCAGGAAATGCTGAATTTGAAAGTTGTGTTGTAGTAGATGATTTAAGCATGTAACAAATATAGAAACAAACTTTGTTCTAGACAAGTTGTTTTGTTGTTGTTGGTTAAGATGATAAAGATCAGTATGTCAGTTTAGAGACGAATCACTGTGTAAACTGGCCACTGCCTTGCCTTAATAGTTCACAAAAGTGAAAGTCATTAAGAGAATGTGAAACTTTAGGTTATTGTTGATGATGTTTTGTTCCCAGAACAAAATTACATTTTACATTTTCATTCCCACTTCAGCTGCAGGTGAAGAGTTACTTAATTGATAGAAGGTTGAGTGTGGGAAGAGTTACAGAAATAAAATAAAGCGGAAACCACTCCTGTTCCCAGAACTTCCCACATTATGCCAATATGGAACACTGCGAGTCGCTCAACAGCTTTCATTGAAAGTAGGAAATGGGCTTAAGTTGGGTCACTTACAGTTCTCACAGTCGCTGAAGTCTCCGAAGATGTAGTAGCACTGCTCAGAGAAGGTGATCTTGTTGACTGTGTGTCGGATGAATCCAGCCTTCAGCAGGTTGCTGGCGTACTTCCTAGCCTCGCGGCGATCCTGGAACCCCTCGATGTGGTGGTACAACCACTCAACCACATCTGAGCCTGGATGTGTAGACATGAGACAGTTGGAAATACAAACATGCATGGGCAATAGGTTGCATGCACACCTGTACCACATTTAACTGCAATGATAAACATATACATACAACAGCACATCTTAGCAAAACGGCTCCACCACTAGATTTTCTTAGTGGCAAGGGTGCATGAGAGTAATATTCATCCCCTTCAGAAGTACCATTTACGTCTATCTGCCTCCTAAGCCTATTTGACCAATAAATTAGACTTCAGATAAAACGTTATATGAAGTGTGAGACACACACACACACACACTATATATATATATCAGTGATTGCGCTAGGATTTTTAACTGCCGGTCACCGTGACCGGCATGATTAAAATTTACCGGACATCTGAAGAATATACCGGACATAATCATTTTAATGCATACATTACAAGCAGGTGCACAAACAGCCAATAGCAACAGTTAAAGTATTAGGCCTACTGCATAGTTGGGACTGAAAACGAATTGAATGAAAAAGTATAGGCTAAAAAGAAAAAAACGCTTCAATCTTGCATAAGGGAATTAATTATATTGGACTGTTCGCGCAGGCTGTCTGCATGTGGCACACGCACACTGCTTTCACAACATCGTCTTTCTGTTGCATCATGTTTCATGCCAACAATACAATACCATGTCTTGACTTCAGAATAATGAAAAGGTTGATATATTCATCTGGCCAGCAATTAATCCAATACTCACTGTCGAGTGCATGGTGACAGACTGCGTCCATGTTATGCAACTTTGGGAGAGTTGAAAAGGCTTTGTTCTTCCTACTGTCTCCACTCCATCTCCTCTCCTCATAACGTCAATCAAGTGTATAATGTTTGTTTATGGGTTGATTGCTGACCGTGCGTACATTCCTTAATTCCCATGGCTTTACATGCTGTGCGTGCATCGCAAACTGACACTGAAATGAGCGAGCGAGAGAGAGAAAGAGAGAGAGAGAACGGGGAAGCGCGCGGGCGAGCGAGCGAGCGAGCGAGAGAGAGAGAGAGAGAGAAAGAGCGAGAGAGAGAGAGAGAGAGAGAGAGAGGCAGGCAGCCTGCGCAGAGGAGCAGACAGCGATAATAATAAATGACCATTGGTTTTTCAATCGGTCAGGATGTCCGGGAGGAATTTTATTTTTCGGTCTTGGCCATAAAAAATCGGTCAAATCCGGCAATTCCCGGTCTAACGCAATCTCTGATATATATATATATATATATATATATATATATATATATATATATATATATATATATATATATACACACACACACATACACACATATATATTAGGGGTGTAACGTTTCAGCTACCTGACGATTCGATCCGATTACAATTCAGAGGGCTACGATTCGATTAAATTGCGATTATCGATTATCACGATTCATCACGATTCCAATACATGATTTATTTCACCCGTTCAACGACACACGCTCGTCAGAGCAGCACTACTACAGCTGAGTAGAGTGAGTGAGAGAGAGAGAGCAGGGAGAGGAGAGGAGAGGAGGCTTTATATGCCGATGGAGCCGGTCGAATTCGTCTTTCCGTCATCTTTTCTGTCGTCTCATGCGTTTGTTTTGATTCAGTGAGTGCATGTGCGTAGCTGTGTGCCAGACCAGTGTGTTATACCATTAACGGTCCGGTACGGCGCTGCAGGCAAAGATAAGTTCCACCCGAAGAAAAACATTGATTTTTGAAATTTGTGAATCGATTCGAATCGCGATTAATTGGTGAATCGATTATTTTTTCCACCCCTAATATATTATATATACACATATATATATATATATATATATATATATATATATATATATATATATATATATATATATATATATATATACACACACACACACACACACACACACACAGGCATGTAATGTCCCCCGACTATTGCATGTGATCCACAATCATGTGATTTTAATTTCAACCAATAACATCTGCTGTCAAACATCCCGTCGCATTTATACTCTGGGGATTTAACAGAGTCACATGCTCTTGATTCCTGGAGAATAATGCCAGCACTGTGAAACACTGGGCCACACACACACACGCACACACTTCCATGCACCTAATGTGCTCTGGCTGTTCTCTCTGGCGTCTTACCGAGGAAGGCATTGGGGATGGTGATTTTAAGCCACATTCGATCCCTGACCTCCAGTCCAGACTCCGGGGAAGCCATGGCCTTGGCAACCGAGGCCATGTCAGAGTGCAGCGACAGGTTGAAGTCATCAAAACCTAGAGAGGGGGAGGAGGGGAACGAGACAGATGGGAAGGTTGTGTTTATAAAGGCAGACAGAGGAATAGGAGCGAGAGGTGTAAAGATTAGGAGACGTGAAAGAATGCAAAGCCTGAAAACGATGAGGGGATGAGATTAAGTGGCTGAAAAAGGAAAGAATGGAAATCCAATGCATAGATCAAAGAAGGGCAGAGAGCGAGGCAGACGTCGTTTGTCACATGAAAGAGTCGATGGCGAAGGACAGAAGGAGAAAGACAGATGTGAAAGGCGATTCTCGTGCCAAGGTCGCCGACAGGGATACCTGGCAGCTCACCATGGGAAGGATATACGTTCAAACGTCTGATGGCAATGCCGACAGGCGGGCAGACAGACAATGATCCCCGACAGAGGTTCAGAAACAGAACATGGATATAGCCATGTACCAGCATGACATGGAAAGCGAGGGGTAAACAAAGACGGCTGTATCCACAAGTTTCCGCGGGAGTTTACTGGAGACTATCATGACCAAACTTCCGGGTTTAACAGCAGACATACAAGCTCACGTCGCGTCGCAGATGCAACCCGTTGTGAGCTTGTAAATCGGCGGCGGAACCTCGGTGCAGACGTTTGCGCAATGCACTATGGGGCGTAGGAAACTCGTGGATACAGGGGACTGAGGTATAGGGATGGGTATCGTTCACCTTTGAATCGATACGATACCTTTTTCGATACCTGGGAATCGATACGATATCCTTTTCGATACTTTTTATTTATTATTATTATAATTATTATTTGCCTTTTTCTATGGGCTATTACACATCAAAATAGTTATTAAGCCAGTTATTCAGCCATTTTCATGTCAAGAGCAGAGAGTATAGACGTTGGATAATCATCATAATAATAAACATTATAGGCTATTGTCGGCTATTTTCCACAGTAAGGAGTGTAGCCTACTAAAGCAGTCATTAAATTCTCAGTAGCCCGTTTTTACGTGAACCGATACTCGATAGTATCGACGTCATGCGATTGATAGTGATACCATTAAAAGTATCGCAGACGATACCCAGCCCTACTGAGGTAGGCGGTTGTAGGAGGGTACGGTGCTTACGCTCGGTCTCGGTGACTGAAGAGGAGGAAGTGATGGTGCTGAGAGAAGAGCTGCCTGGGTATGGAGGGTAGGCCCCCGTCAGAGCCACCGAGTGGCTGACCCACGCTGCCGGGTCTATGGGCCGGATCGGCTCGTCTAAACTCACACATACACACAAAAGAAATTGACGCTTGGTCTTTTATTCAGAAAAATTATCAAGAGTACAGTTAGTTAGTTCTGTCACAGTTATTACAAAATTGCAATTATTTGAAATTATCTTGCATAATCGTTTAATGTAGAACTTTTTCATCCATTTTTAAATAGTGGAATAGTCTAATGCACAGTGCAACTTTTGTTTATGCAGTCATGCAAGTCAAACAAATGTAATTTTAGTTTACTGTACATGTTCAATGCCAAAAACACAATTGTTCAAGTAAATCACGATCGCGACAGCCCCTAAGTACAGTCTGTCGTAGGCAGTAGTAGGCTGTGTTTAGGAGTAGTACTCACTGCGAGGCAAGGTGAAGTACCCCTGCGGGGAGGGGTCCCAGCACTTAGCCACTGTCAGGATAATAGGCCTGGAAAACACAGCGAGGATCAGAATCATCATGTACTGGCCACCATTAACCCATTTAGGCCTAGGATTATTGACTGCTTTAACTGTTGAAAAATAGCAGATATACAAGCTCACAGCACGGCCGCGCTGCGAGCTTGTAGATCTGCTATTTTGAGATGGGGGGGTCCGTCATTTTGGGGGTCCTTCACATGAAAAGGTTTGAGAACCACTGACATAGTAGTCTCTCAAGAACAGACTAACTGAGGTCCAGTTAAGTGAAAAGGACCTTTTCTTTGACGATGGCTAGCCAGATTGCTGACACAGAAACACAGGTTTTTCAAAAAACGGATTCAAAAGACACTTATAGAATCGGGTCAAAATTCTAATTTTCACGATTTTTCAAAAATAGCAGATCTACAAGCTCTCAAGCTCACAAGCCGCGCTGTGAGCTTGTATATCTGCTATTTTTCAATAGTTAAAGCATAAAATAATGAAACACAAAATGTGTACCCGTTCTAAATGGGTTAAGTAAGGTCCTGTCTGAAAGTGGAATCTACAGATTCTAGACCGCAAAAGGCCGTCCTTCATTAGTAATAAATGCAGAAACCAACCACTCACCCTGGTTTGTGTACAATCTCCCGCAGCACCCGTACCGCGTCGTCGTTACTCATGTTCTCAAAGTTGATGTCGTTGACCTGAGAGGGAGTAAGGAATAAAAAGCAAACTCTGAGCGGGCAGACCAAAGAGGAGTTTGTTTGCTTGGACACGCAGCAGAAGACCAATAGGTTGGAGTAAGGCCACTATGCTCTAACACAAGGGTCTTCAACAGGGGGTCCAGTCCTCAGAGTTACAACAGGGGGTCCTCCAAAAATAGCAGATCTACAAGCTCACAACGCCTCACGCTGCGAGGCGTTGTGAGCTTGTAGATCGGCTATTTTCGGCAAAGAGCTTTGATGTAGAGGGGGAAAAGAGCATACTAAGTACAGAGTGAAAGGTCAAGTTTCAAGTGGTTAAATATCTGAAAACACAAATTGACATGAATCCAAAATACACCGATGATTGTGCTGTCAAACAATGAAACTATATGGAGGTTGTGGTGGTCCCTTGATTTTGGGGTTTGTATTGTAAAGTACAACTTGATGACATCACACCATTGTACTTTACGATACAAACCCCAAAATCAATCCTCCAGTTCTAGGCAACACAGAAGGGTGGGGAACTTTTTTTCCATTTCCACACAACTCCTCTAAGTTATATTAATGACATATTTCAATATTGAAAATGGGCGGTCTTCCCCTTTAATGCTAGTACATACGTGTATATGTGTCCCTCTTTGTCCTCACCTGCAGCAGCATGTCCCCAGGCTCAATGCGTCCATCTGCAGCCACCGCCCCTCCCTTCATGATGGATCCGATGTAAATGCCCCCGTCACCCCGCTCGTTGCTCTGGCCCACGATGCTGATGCCCAGGAAGTTGTACTTCTCTGTGGAGATGGAACACAAGGGGGCCGTGTTGGTGGGAAAACTAAGACCTAATACCGTAATTGCTGGACTATAAGCCGCACCTGAATATAAGCCGCACCAGCTAAATTTAGAACAAAAAACAAATGTTTACATATATAAGCCGCACCTGACTATAAGCCGCAGGTGTCCTTCCTGTTCCCGCTAGAGCTCCCCTGGAGGCCATTAGCTGTACAAATCTATATATAAATCCTTGTTAAAGACCATTGTAAAACTAACTAACTGGCCGTGTTCTGTAAAAATCTCTATATAAGCCGCACCGTTGTATAAGCTGCAGGGTTCAAAACATGGGAAAAAAGCCGCAGCTTATAGTCCGGCAATTACGGTACTCAAGTGCCACGCTTTCAACAGCATAACAATGTACTACATGAGTGTCCCACTTACAACTGAATTACTACATGTTGTTGAATGATTGATGTTTATTTGTACAGAAAATACATACAATTATACACCACTGTCAAAAAGATAAATCCCAAGAAAGCTAAAAGCTTATTTCCATTGCGGCCCCTTGTAAAATGTGAGATGTATCGGAAAGTGAGTGTGTGCGCATGAGTGTCTAGGAATTAGTTAAATTATTATTATTTTCTTTTGTGTGTGTGTGTGTGTGTGTGTGTGTGTGTGTGTGTGTGTGTGTGTGTGTGTGTGTGTGTGTGTGTGTGTGTGTGTGTGCGCGCGCGTGCGTGCGTGTGTGTATGTGTGTGTGTGTGTTTGTGTGGTAAAAATTTGCAAGCAGAAAATATAGCTGGTACAGAGGAACGGGAGCAGAAGCACGATGAGAAAGTAAGTCCAAAAAATTACTTAAATTATATTATGGGCACCCTGCCCATAGAGCAGGAAAATGCTGTGGATAAACAACTTTTATTATCATGGCTAAATCGATTAAAAAGCCAACATGTTTCACCCCTCAACATGCAACTCTACTGGTCCCTTCAAGTTTTCGATTGCTACACGGCTGCGCTGCACTGACATTCAAACATGGAGAACAACACAATAGGAGCCTACTGACCCATATTGAGAGTGACAGTGATGATGTTGAGGGACATTGTGGAGTCTGTTACACTGCTGAAGGATGAAGCCTGGAATCAATGACATGAGCACAATTACCACACAACACAATGGTTTACAAACACAATAAAAACACACTGGACACTGACACTAATAACTCCTTGCCAGAACTACTATTCTTTCTCTTAACTCAGGGGTCTTTAACAGGGGGGCCTCAGAGGTACTACAGGGGATCCTCCAAATCTTTGTGTGATAGAAACCTCCCTTTTTTATATTAACCACTGGAACCCTAGCATCCATATTCTGAGCACTTTAGCCATCTACATCTACAAGCTCACAACGCCTCGCAGCGCGAGGCGTTGTGAGCTTGTAGATCGGCTATTTTCGTAAAGGTTTGGTGTAGAGGGGGGAAATGAGCAGACTAAGTACAGAGTCAAAGGTCAAGTTTAGTAAGTATTGTGGTTCAAGTGGTTAAATATCTGAAAACACAAATTGACATGAATCCAAAATACACAGATGATTGAGCTGTCAAAAGATGAAACTATATGGATGGAATCTATTAACAGGTTGTGGGGGTCCCTGCTTCATCTCTCTCTCAACTGTCAAAATGTTGAAGACCCCTGCACTAGCTCAAAGGATGAAATGTGAAAAGCAAGGTTGGTGAATTTAAAGTAATGGTTAAAATAAAAATAAGGGCCTCTTCTTTTCTGGCCTCTCCACCAGCTAGAAATACCAGGGGGCTGAACTCACCCTCTCCAAGCGAGGGGGGCGTTGTTTCCTGCGTCGGCGGTGGCGTTTGAGAAGCCTGGAGGCTGTGCTTTGTTCTGTCGAGCTGCTGAACCTACAAGTTCAACAACGGGTCAAAGGTCAAATGGAGACCTAAACCTTTAATGGAAAGCCACAGTTACTTTAAACCCCACCTTTTTTCCAAACTTTGTGTGTTTGGATGTTTGGATCCCAGAGACATTAACTGTCAAAGTCGGTTCCTAATAAATAAGACCCACTGGTTTATGAGAAATCTGAGCTATACAGATTCCATAATGATTCGAGGGCACATAAATGAAATAGAATAATATAAGTTTCAACAAACTGTAGACAAAAAAAAATATTATCTTTTTATCTCATAACTGATTGATTGATTATATAATAATTGATTATTGATTTAATGCTTTTACTGTGTTACCCAAGCTTTTAGCGCTTACATTTAAGGCTCCCCTAGGTCTACCTCCTCGCTGTATCGTAGATCCTTTAAGCTCTTCTGAGCCAGGTCAAAGTCTCCAGAGCCATTCAGGAATCTAGGCTAAAGACCAAAGGTGAGCTGAACTTTGCCATCCTTGCCCTTGCTTTGGGACACAATTAGCCGTGGGAATGTTTTTTTTTACCCCTATTATTATTTAATGTCCATTTATTTTTCACCTTTCTTGAAGCACCTTAAACAGCTTTTGAAGGCCTGGGCCACAGGGTAGTGGTCCAGACACCTAGGCTGGTAATCCGGCCTGACAGCGTGTCGTGGGTTAGAGTCCGACGACCTTTCCTGCGTGTCCCCCCTTCTTTATCCCCCTTCCTGTCAACCTACTGTATACCTATCAATAAAAAGGCAGAAAAAGCCCCAAAAACTGCTTTTGAAGACTATAAACAGTGTTATTTCGACTAGTTTTTTCCCTACGCTCTATTTTATTGAGCGGTGGTTACACCGTCTCCTATACGTGGCCGTGTGTGTATGCGTGCGTGCGTGTCTGTCTGTATGTAGCCTGCAGTACCTTTTCTGACCACACATGTTAAGGGAGGGGCACTGTTGTTCAGGCCAGCCGGCCAGGCGCACACACACTCACATTCACACATACACGCACGCACGCACACACACGCGCAGCCTCCACCGCTCAGTTCACACAAGTGTGATTTTTGGAGCTGTGTGAAGCACAGGCTCCCTATACGTGGCTGTGTGGGTCTGTGTGTCTGTGTGTGTGTGTGTGTGTGTGTGTCTGTCTGTATGTAGCCTGAACTTCGGCACGCCACTAGTCCCACAGTTTTGCCACCACACACTCGCGCCATATGTCAAATCGACCGGCTTACTCGGGAATCGTGGGCTATTACTTTTCTAAGAGAAAGGTTCGATAGTTTAATTGATATTAATTTTATTAGTGAATTAATTTTCCCCATTGACTTATAATGGGAATTGCAAAAACTCACATTCAATTATTTGTCTCTCGCAAACCATAGGGGCTAGAGTTTCAAGACTTGGAGAGGAGGTTCATAATGATTTCAAGGATTAAATAAAAAATAATTGTGTCATTTGGCCGCATGGTGGCGCCATAACACCCCACTTTACGTTTTGGCCTGTAACTCTTGAACCGTAGGTCGGAAAATTAAAAATATTTTTTCCCTGGATTCCTTGGGTCATGACGCATCTCCCCATATAGGCCACGCCCATTTGCGCCATGATAGATTTTCCGCCATCTTGAATTTTCTCCAAAACACACTTTTTGCTCCTTTTCCTACATATTTTCTTCAAATGTCACAAAAATCGGTACACATGATCCACACACACACACACACACACACACACACACACACACACACAGCTCCACTTCACACGGGTGTGATTTTTTGTATTAAGCTGGGCTGATGCCTACTTCCATTGTTCCCCAGCTCCACTATCAAACATCTGTTAAATACAAAGAAAGAATGAATAACTTGGAATACCAATAAGCATGACTCCTGAAGGGTGCATTCCTGTTGCGGCAAACAGACAATAGACAACCTTCCTTGCCTAAAACCTTTCCTCCTACGTTGCCCCCGCCCCTCACCTGCTCATGGTGTCGTCGTCTTCAGAGTCACAGAAGCTGGTCGTGTCCAGCTCGCTGCTCATCACGGTGGTGGAGCTCTCGTAGCCCGCTAGGTGGCGCTCCAAGCGGCTCTGGCCGTTCATCCGTGGCCCTGAGAAGACACCGAAAAGAGGATTAGAGATGCAACAGTTAATTGATCCAATTGATTAAAAAAAAAGAAAATATTTGATTTGAATATAATTATCGATTTTCTTTTTCATTCATTTTTTACAGTAGGAAGAATTGCGGAAATCTACAGGTTCACAAGACGTTGCATTATTGTTCGCACAACACCATTGTATGACAAAGTATAAAATAGGGCTTAAATGGTTAATCAGACAAATAGATTATAAACAAATAATTAAAAAAAAATCTGCATTGATTCATTGATGTATAAAAAACGATCGGACTAATCGGAAAAAGTAGTCGACTGAATAATCACAAAACAGGGTTCCCACACATTTTAATCAATGAATTTCCAAAACTTTTTCAGAATATTTAACCCCATTTCCAGGCCTATATAACAACCATTCAGCGCAATAACGAGTCTCTTACTCCTATGCGCAATGCCCAAAGACAGGCAGTGTAGCAAAAATAAAGCATAGAATGGTGATAGAATGAGATTGTAGATCTGTTTTTGTCACATACATTTAGGCTCACACCCGTTCAGCAACAAACTGCTTATGTTAACCCTCTTGTGCGATGTTATACATGTTTTAGAAAATGTTTTTTTATTAACCTAATCAATAGCCAAAAACAATGCATAACCAAATATTTTTCCAGGACCCTTGATCAATTCCAAAACTTTTCCAGTACTGGAAAAAGAAAACTAATCTAATCTCAAAATATTTCCAGGAATGTCATGACCGTGGGAACCCTGACAAAATCAAATAACCAATAGCTGTAACCCTCAAGAGGATCATCGTCAAAGTTACATGTTTGCAACATGCTTGCCAACATGAAGTTTCATGTTCGCTCATGTCGATAGGTTTAACTCTTCCTGCTGTGCAATTCCATTAAAAAAAAACAACACTCTGATGAAGCACATTCAATTCTCCTCATTCCCTGATCATATCACTGCACGGAATGAATCGCTGCTCTGACTGAAGGATGGGAGCTTGCCAGATCTTGATTGAGTTCTGTCTTCAATGAGTTCTCGGATGCTATCCGAGCGTATCGCGGTGCAGTGCGTGTCTGGCTCTCACCGTGTTGTTCCATATTCTCTCTGTGTCTCGGCCTCTCTCTCCTGAAGGAGACCACAGACTCCGTCTCCGTCTGGTCGTCCAGGGTCTCCACACTGCCTGCTGCATTGGGACTGTATACACAAAAAGGAGAAGAGACTAATCAAATGAGAAGTACCACTCTATTATCCATGTATTCTAGTGCAGGAGTCTTCAACGTTTTCAGGCCAATGACCGCCTAGTTGAGAGAAAGATGATGCAGGGACCCCCCACAACCTTTTCATAGATTCCATATAGTTTCATTGTTTGAGAGCACAATCATCTGTGTATTTTGGGTTCATGTCAATTTGTGTTTTCAGATATTTAACACTTGAACCGTCAATACTTAATAAACTTGACTTTTCACTCTGTACTTAGTCTGCACTTTCTCCCCTCTATATCTAAGCTGTTTGCCAAAAATAGCTGATCTACGATCTAAGTTTACAACGCCTCGCAGCGTGAGGCGTTGTGAGCTTGTAGATTGGCTAAAGTTCCCAGAATATGGCCGCTAGGGTTCAAGTGGTTATTATAAAAAAAGGAGAAAAAAGGGTTTCTATCACACAAAGATTTGGAGGACCCCCTGTAGAAGACCCATGTTCTACTGCGCACACACACACACACACACACACACACACACACACACACACACACACACACACACACACACACACACACACACACACACACACACACACACACACACACACACACACACACACACACACACACACACACACACACACACACACACACACACACACACACACACAGAGTAGAATTTAAATCCCCAATGGCAGCCAGACCACTTTCCTCCTGGAAAATTTAGTTTTTACGGCATGGCACCAAAGAGGTGAGCTGTCTGGAAGCTTGTTTGTCTGCATGTCCCCCATATTTTTGTGTCCTTGTGACTGTCCATCTGCGTCTAATCTCACTAACCACCACACCAGTCAGCGCCAAATGTTTTGCTGCCAAGGAAGTTAATACCCACATGTTTTTCACATTGTGATTAGTGTGTGTGAGTGAATAGTTTTCACATTTTGAGAATTCATATTCTCAGATACTGTCCCTCCATATGTGGACAAGACTGACGTTGTCAATAATAGTAAGTCTGTGATTCATTAGGAAGCCACGCCGGTATTAGACATACTGGTTAATAGATTAGTACATATTAGGTATAACTATGACTCAAAGATTACAGCTAGCTATGACCACACACACACACACACACACACACACACACACACACACACACACACACACACACACACACACACACACACACACACACACACACACACACACACACACACACACACACACACACACACACACACACACACACACACACACACACACACACACACACACACACACACACACACACACACACACACGATAAAAAAGCACAGGCCATACTGAACAAGACAGACAGCCAACACTACAGAGGATACATCACAAATACTTGAAGGATAAATCCACCAAGAAACAATTTAAAAACAGTAATTATTTCTAGTGCAGCTGACAGCTGTAGGAGTTTAGTAGGAGAGTATTTTTCAGTGATCTAAAACATAAAATGTAGCATAATCATTAACCCATTTAGGCCTAGAATTATTGAATGCTTTAACCAGTGAGAAATAGCAGATATACAAGCTCACAGCGCGGCACCGAGTGCCGCGCTGCGAGCTTGTAGATCTGCGATTTTTTTGATAAGTCGTGAAAATTAGAAAATTAGTGTCTTTTGAATCCTTCTAAGATTTTTTTGAAAAACCTATGTTTCTGTCAGCAATCGTCAAAGAAAAGGTCCTTTTCACTTAACTGGAGCTCAGTTAGTCTGTTCTTGAGAGACTACTATGTCAGTGGTTCTCAAATCTTTTCATGTGAAGGACCCCCAAAATGATATTTGGCCGCAGACCCCCCCATCTCAAAATATTTAGTCCCAGGGACCCACCCAGAAGCAAAAGTTGAGTTACAAACGTTCGCTTTGAAAATACATATATTCAAAGATTTGCACACATTTTCACGACTTTTTCAAAAATAGTTGATCTACAGGCTCGCAGCGTGGCACTCGGTGCCGCGCTGTGAGCTTGTAGATCTGCTATTTTTCACTGGTTAAAGCATTCAATAATTCTAGGCCTAAATGGGTTAACACTGTTGAACAGCATTCTGGGAAACATAGGGAACTGAAGTAGCAGTGATGATCAATGAAGTAAACAAAACACCCCCCCAAAAGAATTTGATTACATCTCACCATAAAATAACTCCTCCCAAAGACAGCTGAGACAGCTGAATTCTGATGTAAGAGACTCTCAGAGTGTGGAATTTTCCTTTAAGCACTTAAATCCTATATTCTTTCTTGGTCCCCCAGGGGCCCGTCCATTGGCCCCCTCCTCGTTTCCCCTCTACACCAAATCTCTTCGCCGGAAATATAGCCGGTTAACATGGCCCAGATCGTGCATAACACCACCAACAATGACATCAACCCATACAAAGAGAAGTAGCAAGCGGCTGATGCCACTGGAGGAGCAGTGAGGCACTGGTTCTCAACGTCAGATCCGGGGACCACCAGGTCAAAATGGACCCTTACGGGTCCGTTACTCAAGAATGCATGAGTTAACCCATTTAGGCCTAGAATTATTGAATGCTTTAACCAGTGAAAAATAGCAGATATACAAGCTCACAGCGCGGCACCGAGTGCCGCGCTGCGAGCTTGTAGATCTGCTATTTTTGAAAAAGTCGTGAAAATGTGTGCAAATCTTTGAATATATGTATTTTCAAAGCGAACGTTTGTAACTCAAATTTTGCTTCTGGGTGGTCCCTGGAACTAGATATTTTGAAATGGGGGTCCGTGGCCAAATAAATATCATTTTGGGGGTCCTTCACATGAAAAGGTTTGAGCACCACTGACATAGTAGTGTCTCAAGAACAGACTAACTGAGCTCCAGTCAAGTGAAAAGGACCTTTTCTTTGACGATGGCTGGCCAGATTGCTGACATAGAAACATAGTTTTTTTTTCCAAAAATCTTAGAAGGATTCAAAAGACACTTGTAGAATCGGGTCAAAATTCGAATCTTTTCACGATTTTTCAAAAATAGCAGATCTACAAGCTCACAGCGCGGCACTCGGTGCCGCGCTGTGAGCTTGTATATCTGCTATTTTTTTATATTTAAAGCATAAAATATTGCGTCATAATGTGTTCAGGCCTAAATGGGTTAAATAAACGCAGAGGATTTTACAGTGTAGATCGGGGTCCCAGAGATAAAGCAAAATCGTATCACACTGGGTTCTATGGCCCAAAGCCTATCAAACTGGAGGCCCTTGAAATTCTAAAGGCTGAGAAACACTGCGGTTTAAGGGGTTTGTATATTTTGTTGACAGACCGCTTCTGAGGCAGTTTCCCAGAGGCTGCTTCCGTGGATGATGTGAGCGGGCGGCCCAGGCACGGAGATCAAGTTCATATAGGCTGTTGTGTCGCTGCTAATGGCTGAGAACCTGATACTCGTTTGAATGAGGTAGGTGTTCTGGTGGTGGATACAGTACCTACAGTATTATGACTGCTGGTGAAGGGTGTGGATGAGTGTTTTGAGGAGGGGCTGAATGGCGCTTTGTGTTTGTCGACAGTCGATTGTGGCTCGCGGGTCTGAGCAACACTGTTCCCACCTCGCCGTTCTACGTCCCGGAGAGTCTCCAATGATCAACATCACAATCACTGCCTCAATTTACCCAACACCTGTATGTGGTCTAGGCTGGCTGTCAAGTTCCATTTTCAGACTTGCAGCTTGCTGCAGTCTCTTTGCTCATTATTATTATTAACCTCTTAGACCTATATACTTCTTTGACTGGAGTCCCCCAGGGGTCTACACTAGGCCCTCCCCCCCACACACTAAATCCCTTCGCAGAAAATAAGACGACCTACAGAAAGTTGTGAGCTCACCTTATGAGCTTGTACATTGGCTATTGTCGCTCAATGTTTGCCCCCAAAATATGGACTCTAGGGCCCCTTTGGTAAAGTGAAATTATTATAGATTTTACAGAGACTGTGGCAGGTGGACAGGTTAATTCATCATCACAACTGTGTTGAGAGAAAGCCAGAGTGCCTATGTGCTTGAGAGTGCCTATGTGCTTGTGTGTGTGTGTGTGTGTGTGTGTGTGTGTGTGTGTGTGTGTGTGTGTGTGTGTGTGTGTGTGTGTGTGTGTGTGTGTGCACTCACTGGAAGGATGGCGGTCTGGAGTCTCCAATGCCCCCGGTCCTCTCCACCGGTGGAGGGGGCAAGGGTGGAGGAGGGGGCGAGGGCTGGGGCACCTCAGCAGGGGGAGGCACCACCGCGGGGAGCTCTGCTGTCGGAGTGTCTGAAGATACCAACTGACAGAGAGAGAGACAGACAGAGAGAAAAAAATCAAACCTCGGTTCGAAGTGAAGCAGTGAACTTTTATTCTATGTGTTCTAGAGTTATGAACTCTGTGATCTATACATTCTTTATATTCTGAATGAATGAATGATTTTATCTGGAGGGCCGAATCGTCATGTGAAGCTTGACCAATCCTCAAAGTATCCAATCATCAGACCGGGACGGACACTACACACATACGGACGGACGGACGGACGGACGGACGGACGGACGGACGGACGGGACAGATAAAATCTGTTCATTCTGAACTGAAATGGCCATATATGGACATGGGACACACATTTTGCTTTTTGAAAAAGCCTATTCATTCTGGACTGATATTCTGGACGTACGGGACAGAAAAAACCTGTTCATTCTGGACTGGAGTGACCATATATGGACATGAGGTGACATACATTTTGTTTTTGAAAAAGCCTGTTCATTCTGGACTGAGATGACCATATATGGACATGAAACACACATTTTGTTTTTGAAAAAACCTGTTCATTCTGGACTGAAATGACCATATATGGGCGTGGGACACACAAAGCCACTCATTGGAAGCGGTTTTCACCGCTTCAAAAAGAATGAAAGTATGAAGAGGGAGAGTCATAGAAACCAGAGCAGGATGAGATTGAGGACAGAGGAGTGTTATGGGAGATTTTCACACGAAAGAGGTGAGAAGAAGGTGAAACAAATTGAGGTTGGAAAAAGGGGAGGAATGGGTTGAGAGAATGGTGGAAGTAAAGAGGTGGGAGATGGGGGGGCAGGGGTAAGATGTCAATTACTTTGCCACACAAACATTGTTATTCTTTTCAGACGGGTGTCTCAAGGGCATATTGAAATGCTATACTACACTTAACCCGTCTATCTTCATTATACAACAACACACACTCACACAGCTGCGAGGTAATAACAGCGCTAGCTACATTAGTACATCAAATTTTAACAAGGCATTTTAATTCCCTCAAACTTAAAACCAAAAAGGGAAAGACATGCATGAAATTAAATATATCTATTCAATTGTATTAAGTGTGCAAATGTTTTAATGGCCTTATCAACACATGCAGGGGTGCTTTTCAAATAGCAAATGAGTTCTGAGGATTTGAGAATGTAAACACAAGATTTATATTTCACATCAGGTTTGCCTGGTAATATTGAAGGATCTCGGTTCAGATTTTCTTTTTTTAAGCTTCTACTGAGCAGCACTGCTTTGCCAACTGGAATATAGTCAACCTACGTAGATTAGACAGGCTAACATTTGCTCTTTTATTGAGTCAATAGTCTCTGCTCCTTTGGTCCACTGCTAATGGCCTTGTGACTGCCGAACACTCGTCCTCTGAGATTGCCTCCATCCATCTTGAAGTTGCAGATCACATATCAGTCCCTCTGGTATCCTCGCTTTGTTCCCCTTGTTTAATCCCTTCCCTCGCTCTTATGCACTTAACAGATGCTTCAGCCCCAAGCCTGCTTATCTGGGCCAAGTCTCAATGTTTTGTCTTCACTTCAAATGTAACCTGTAGGGTGGAGTACCGCTGACCTTCCGACAAATCAGAAAGGCTGAGCCTTTATCTGGCAGACGACGGCTGCACTGTTACTGACCACATGATGTACTGCATATAAAACTATCAACTTACCGTACACTTGAACATTTTCTAGCGTTAATGAACTGATAAACCTCTGGTTCTACCCCACTCACCCCTCACTTGGTTCAACTAAGTGACTCTAGCCCTATTAGCTCCACATGTTCCATGAGCAGTCACACTGTAATGTGCATACTTCATAGAACATGTCATGGGTAGGGGAACTTTTGACGCCAATATAGTGCCCAGCACAGCTCTGCATTTCAACTTGGCTTTGCTAAGCCACAATTGGCCTTGTGGCTGTACATCTGAGGATACTTCACCCATGGATCTGCACAGTCCATTTTTCTATTGTTCCAACCTGGCTGCACTATAAAATCCTGGTCAGCGCACTTTTATTGGGAAATCATTTCCAAGATATTTTTCACCAAGTTGTACGAGGATATGTTGCATCTGAAAAGCTTGTACTTTGTACCACTTGAGAAAGAGAAGCGATGATGTGGCACCATGAAATACAATATAAAGTTACTTTTATTTTATGGCAGTTGATCATCTTGGCAAGATTTTTAGTGTCGGGGTGGTCTGGGCAAATGCACAAGAACGTTTTCAATAAACAGCCGATGAACAATTTTATTTCCTATGACTTTTGAGAGAAGGAACCCTGCTGTTTAGTTCTTTACCATCATTCAGACACTTCTGAATGAGTCCGTAGCCCTGCTCCCTCAAAGCTAAAATGACACTTTGTTTGCCATATATCTTACCCATGACACCACTCTGCCGTTGAAGCATGGCAGCTTGGCGCTCTCATCTGAAATCTCCTCCTTCACCACCCTGAGAGAGAGAGAGAGAAAGAGTCAGTACCTAGAGTACACTGTTGGCATGAATCAACAGCATATATTAGAGTATAGAATAAACACACTCGACTTGCTTGCCCCTGCGAATGTGCGGCGCCATACAAGTGGAATGTCTTCAACAGCAACGCACTAAAAACTCATGAGAAGCACGCACACACACGTGGAGCATTCGTCCCACTTTGCAAAATTACTCAACTTTATTACCAAAACTCACATACACGCACACCTCCTGACAATATAGCGTCTCAGAGACTGCCACTACCGGGCTTGAACTCCAGCCTCTGACATCCACAACGCTATTCATTCCTCCTCCCACCTCTTTCTTCATGTTCGTCGGGACAGACAAACATCCAGCCTCCTTGGCCATGTAATTTCTCCGCGGCAGCCTGCCACCATGTGATTACGGCAGTTTACTAGGACCAGGGCTGGGCACAAGTGCTACATAGAGGGACACTTAACTTCCCTGAAGAGCTTTTTCAGCTTCATTTGCCACTGCGCCTCCTCTCGTGTGTAATGTAAGCGAGCTGCTAGGGCAGCTGTTGAGTGCTGGTTTTTGTGGGTGAGTGTTAGCATACGGCGAGATTGTTGTGGGAACTGGGGCGGGTTTGTTGCGGGAAAGCAGCCAGTGTGTACCCGTGTCTCATGTATATCGGTATGCGTGCCCGTGTGTAGCGGTGCAACAGCGAATCAAACTAATCGATTATAAAAAATAATCAATTTTCATAAAATAATCGATTTGGGGGATTGAAGAAAATATAGCAGATCTACAATAGCAAATGTACAATGTAGCCTGGCCATTTCTTACATTTTGCACGATTGTGATAAAAAGAATCAAGATTATTCAATTAATCAAAAAAGGTAATCGATAGAATAATTGCTGAGAAAATGAAGTTGCAGCCCTACGTAGCACGTACGTGGACATAAACTCTTCCCATTTATTTTCCTCGTGATCTGCCTCCCTCTCTTTTCACTCTCGCTCTTATGAGGGATTGTGTCCAGAACGGAAGACACAGATGCAACATTCTACCCCTAAGAGAGTAATTGTCTTCATACCTCAGCCTCAGTCTGCCAAACAAACAAGTGACTTCACTGTCCATTTCACACCAGCTCTAAAATGCATTGAATAACACACACACACACACACACACACACACTCAGCCCTCAAATATGCTGTGTCCCACTGGAATTCTGAAACCTGAAATTCTTGCCCTGGCTCTAGCAATTTCCCCCCCTTCCTCAGGACCGTTAATCCCATTCCCCACACACCCCAAACAAACACACACAGACACACACAGCCTCTCCTCTCTCTAGCCCGTTCGCTAATCCTGCGAATACAATTCCCTGGCCACCCCACTGGCGCACACACACACACACTCAGTGGCATGCCCAATACCTATACTTATACATGCACTACCCTATGCTTTCTCTCCCTCCATTCCTTGTTGAGTCTGCTGTAGACAGCCAGCAAATGGCCTCTGCCCAGGCCCAGGTTGGGAATACACACACACACACACACACACACATTCTGTCCTGGCCTGTTCTGTTCCATGTATCTCCCCCTGCCACACACACAGTCCCAGCCGACAGCTGGCCTCGTACTAGGCTAGGGGAAATGAAAACACACACTATTACACTCTCGTGGCCGAGAGGGGGGAAATATGTCCCAGCTTTGATTGGACAGCTGACTCAGAGCTATGTTTGAAAATGTTCATCTGAAGTAAGTTGGAGATAAGTCAGATGAGACCTAGGTTGTGCAAGATAGTCGAGAACTGGGGACTTTCTTACTATTATTCTTTGTTAGAACATCACCCCAGCCTCTCCGATAGTTGGACGTGGGTGGCTCTTAAGTCTGAATATGTTTACTAGTTATATGCACAAATATGTTGGAAGTTAAAATGCAGTGGTGTGGCCAATGGCTATTCAGCCTTATGGCATGTGCTTGCCTAACAACATGTGCTTGCCTAACAACACCAATTTCTACACGCAGCGTTGCAGTTCGTCCAAAGGTGTTCAGATTTGGCATTGTATGCCCACAGCCTGCTGGCAAGTGCTGTGGACAAAAAAAACATTCTTTGCCCAAATTATATTTATATTAAACAGGCTGCTCCAAATACAATATATAATACTATAGTCTAAATGGACCCAAAAACACCAGCTGCCAGTGCCCATATTGCCAATTCACAAATCAATAGGTTGGTAGGTTTGGTATTCATCATAAATAAAGCATTTAATGTATTATTTTAATCACTTGTCTTTCTTATTTTATACTTATGACAGATATTTGAGGGACATTCACCAATCAGGGTCTACCTTTCTCACTTTTTGAGGAAAAACCTTGGCCTGTAACCCACCTGACACAAAATTACATATTTCCGCCCAATCCCAACTATTCTTAATATTCACGGATCAGGTTAAAAACAGTATCCACCAAGCCCAGCCTACTCTATAAGCCAACGCTGCAGTTTCATCCGAGCTTTGGGTTTGATGTTGTGTTCCTTGGCTCCTTGGCATAGCCATGCTGGTGCCATCCAAAGAGGAAAATGGTAGGTTAATACTAATCCAGGAGTACAATGCATTTAACAGAAGCCCTAAAGGGTCTCGCAGGGTGAATTCACCACAAACATGCATTCCATTCCAGGAAAATGCACCGTTAGCTGCAGCCACCAGAGGAAAAAAGAAAAAGATTAATTGATAGAGGAGACAGCTCTTTGAGGGCCCGAGTAGTCTCGGGCTGAGAGAAAGGAGAGGGAGGAAGCGAGGGAGAAGCAGAATGAAAGGGTGGCTGGCAGGCCAAAGTGTTAAAGGGAGACAAAACCCTGGCTCCTCTCCCGAGAGGAAGAAAAGCGGAGGATTTCACAAGATGATGGAGTGAGGGGTGGGAGGGATGAGGATTAGGGAAAAGAAACGCAGCTGAGAGAGAGAGAGAGACTCCCATGTCCCATTGAAATGATTAGGTCTCCTAGTAAGAAATGGGAAAGAATCCATAATTATTTAATGTACCATTTAGACATACATCCACCCTTGTTATTCCAAGTCACAGGGCTGAGGATGCGTTGGGTTAATGGCCCTAGTAGTATTGTTCTGGCTGATGTTGAGTACAGCAGTCATTCACAGGACACAGACAGACACACAACAAGACTACACCCCTCTCCCTTTCTGACATTATCTCTTCCATTATAATATAAACAGACTCTAAACAAAACCATTCCACCTGGCTTTAAAGTTGCAAATCAACTATTAAATGACACCTGAAGAAGAGTAATCATTTGTAACAACTTTGGAACGTCTCTGTGTTGTTTGTTTCATTCCATATAGCCTTTTAAAGGCTCTTTAGACGGGCCTAGTTGCAGAAAGTTTTACAAAACATGCAAGGCTGTCGTGTCCCTTCTCTTTTGTCGTCCATCATTTGCATGCAAACCGCACAGCAGCTCTGTGAATCACTGGTTCTCAAAGTGGGGTCCGGGGACCCCCTGGGGTCCTTGAGGGAGTCGGAGTCCCCAGCTAAATGATTGTTAGGAACCAAATGCACCCTATTTGGACCCAATATACATTGGGGTCTCAGAGATAGAAATGCCATTAAATGGGGGTCCGTAGCCTAATGCATGTCAAACTGGGGGGGGGGGGTCCTTAAAATTAAAATGGTTGAGAATCACTGCTAGAGCCGTACAAGTCTCTAATGGGGGGTCCCTTGCGTATCTTTTCAAACGGGGGGGCTAATAAGTATCCATTTGGGGGTCCTTGACACGAAAAAGTTTGAGAAGCTCTGCTGCGAAATCACTGCCACTCACTCACCCGAAATCCTGGTCCATAGACTTGAAGAAGAATTTGTAGTTGGGCTTGTTCAGGACCTGTTTGAAATCCAGCAAAGTGATATTCTCCGCAGGAATGGGTATCTTAACGAGATACGGCGTCTCCTCTTCGTCAATGTGGTATATTATTTTGGTTTCTGCCATGTCGTCGACGTTGGCTTTTGTTAGTTCCAAAGCACAAAAAGGGAAAAAAAAGTGAGGCGAGGTGGTAGCTTCAATGCTCTGGCTATGGCTAGTTAGCAGCTAGGTGGCTAGCGAGAGAGAGAGACGAGCCGAGGAGGTGAAACGATGGCCACTGGGGTTGGTTTTTTACTCCTCTGCTCGCCACAAAACCGACACGGTGAAAAAATTAAAAACGCGTGGAAAAAACTTGGCCCCACCTGATGTAGCGACCACTATACTATCAAAACTCGCATTTCCCCCTTTCCTTCGGGGGCTAAAAACGAGCCACACGCTCCATTCACACGACCGACGGACTACCAACAACTTTTTTCCCCCAACAAAAACATACAGGGGACGAGGGGAGGGAGGGAGGGAGGGAGGGGGTCTGAAAACTTTTCACCACTTTGCCAGAAGCCAACGTAGCGGCGTCTGACGTACTGTGAGTGTGCGCCCCCCCACCCTTTCCCCCCTTTACGTACACTCCAGCGTGGGCCCCCACCTACTCTACTACATCCACCCATGAATGATAAGGAGGGTTATCATTCATTTTGTTCTGAATTGTGTATCACTCATAAATAAAGTCATGTTCGCGCAATTTCGCGGCACACTTAAGTTTTTGCGGTAGTAATATTAATGACTTTATTGACTAGAAAGATGCAAATACTGGGAAATTGCAAAGTGTGTGGTTGCAGTGACGCGAGTCACACCCGCAAATTAATTCCATCTTTGCATTTTCCCCCATTCAAGTCAATGGGGGTTGGGGGAAATGTAAATTAACCAATACATTAATGGGTGGGTGACGTGACGTAACGTTTTCGCTGTCCTCGGTGTCAAACATGTATAAATAAAAAATATATTTGTCAAAAACCTTCTGAATATTGTGCAGGACATTAAGCTTTATGTTAACTTACTCAAGATTAAAACATTTAATTCCTCATTTCTTCAGAATCTTCAACCAAACATGGCAAAACTCATATGGTGTGACTGTCCTGACCTTGTTTCTCAAAGTGGGAACTTGAATAAAACTAAGAAAAAGAATTGCTAAAAATCATTTGAAAATGAATTTAGGCAAAAAAAATGTCTATTTTGAGCCTATATCTTTTCAAAGTCAAAGCATAATGTTTTCAGTCATTTCTGATCAAAAACATTTTGTCCCCCAACCCAAAATCATTTGGTGTGACACTAGTTTGGAAAAATTAAACAGGCAATTATTTGGACACCTATTGGCTAGAGAGGTCCTTCTTCTGTAAGGCTATTCAGCACTCCCAGCACAACTGCAAGACAGGTGTCTGAGGTGAGTTATGATTTTAACATTTTCATGAAATGCCATCTTGTTGAAACGTTGACAAACTCACCATTCTGGATGTCTTTTGGTGTGACACCTTTTCTTTAAAAAAAGCTTAAGTTATTTGAAGTTTTGGTCATATTTCCATGTAGATCTAGGCTGCTTTGTTATAGCTAGCATGCTGTTAGCATGCTAATGTGTACATAGTAGCCTCAAGGTAAACCTAAATGGAGAAAACAGTAATATGGTGTGACACTTAATCATATGGTGTGACATGTCTGCTTGTCACACCATATGACTTGACTGTCACACCATATGATTTATACTGTATTTAACTACAGATATAACAACAAATAACAAAGTTCCATGTTTCTTTTGTACATTTAAACATTTGTTTTAAACATTTTTACATAACATGTAATTTAGCTTCATTCAGTGATACTTCAAATTCATCAGACAGAGCAGAAACCCCTTCACAGAAACCTTAACATATTGTTTCAATCTAAACAATATTTTCTCTTTGTCTTAAACTATACATTCCATTTTCTTTTGTCAGCTGGAAAATGACAAGTGCTGAGAGAACGAGAAAGTACAGGGAGAAACTAAACAATGACCCAGCAAGGAGAGAGGAGCCAAAGGGGCGAGACTGCCTTTTCTACGAAGAGCAGGAGGTTGTCTGTGGCATAGCAGAACCGCAACAAGGCAGCCGGTTTGCTACCCTCACCAAATACGACTGGCTGATGTACAATACAGTCTAAATGTATAATCTAATCTGATCTAATACTTTTGTACTTTCACTCACTGGACTGGACAGTGGACAGTGTTAAGGTAGGACCCGAGACAAAACTAGACGTTGTGCTGCGAGAGCTTGTAGATCAGCTATTTTCAGAGTTGCGCAACCCAGCACTCTTTAGCTAGTGGAGATGTGGTGTAATGTCATGATTCCTAATTACATTTGTTCAACACAAAATGCTGTGTTCAAGTTCAGGAGACTTCGGAAAAAAGCAATTTACCTGAATGCTGAGTTCTGTTTCCACTAATTGGTGTTAATAAAATGTTGCCTTCAATGCCTTGGCTCCAAGTGTGGCTATGCGCCTTATTGTCCCTTTAGGATCCTTCTGCCGTGGGCCGGCAGAAGACTTAGGTGTGCGTAGCATTCCTGTGCACATCCTCATCATCCATCTACTACTACAATTCTTTCTTATCCCATGTTAAAGCCCTACAATAATATCCTGTTCAGAAATATTAAGGCCATGTTATCCTGGGTAATTGTTTAATCAATCAGTAAAGTTCAGTACTCACTAATAGGTAGGTTAAAACACAGTTTGCTTTGACACATGAAGATATGATCATACGGTGTGACACTAAATCATTTGGTGTGACATTCCAAATAGTGAGAAATCATACCTTTATTAATGATTAAACCAAAAAAATGTTTATGGATTACATAGAGAATATTATCAGGAAGAGTCACAAATATTTGTGTAATTTTAGAGAAAGTTTTGAGAGAATACATTTAAAATATGTTGTAAGATCATGAACATGGGCCTCACACAGAGTGTCGATTATGAAAAAAATATACAGATATAATTAATTTTCAAAAAACTATAGTGGATCACTGGTTAGTTATGATAAAGGACTTTGATAAAGTGAGTAACTTAAGAAAGATGTACTCCATTTTCATTTTATGAACAATTATTTTCATGTCACACCATATGACGATTTTAGGCACAAGTACAACAAACTGCTGAATAAAGTCTGATTCCAATAAAATATCTAAAAACAAAATGTATTTCCATAAGGTTGAGAGTGAGTAGAACAAAAGTAAATAACTTTTATGCCTGCAATTTAAAGTTTTTTTAAAAACACATTTTTTGGGGCGTCACGTCACTGACCCTAATGCAAATTATGAAATGGCCATATATGGAGATCTCTAGCCTAGAGACTGGCCAGTCCTTGTCCCTTTTATGCCCATATATGGAAATACCCGATGTCATCAATCAATATCAAGCCATACCTTGGAATGCCCATATATGGACATACTGTGTTAGTCATGTGGTCTATGACGTCAGACATCTGATGTCAGTCATCTCCATATTTTGGAAAAGTTAAATTTTTTCATTTTCCCATTCAAGTCAATGGAGAAAATTAATTCACTGATAATTTAATATAAAATTAAACTAGGCTATATATAATATAACGTAGGCCATCTCTTAGCAAAATGCAAGCACATATGATTCGATGAAGCCGGTCGATTTGACATATGGCCAAAGTGCGTGCCAGCAAAACTGAACAGTTTATCTGGAAAGCTGGAAGATGTTAGATCATTGGAATAAAGAAAGTCAGACAAGTAGGCCTACTTTAGTGTGGGTAGGGCAACCACACTAATTAAACGCATTGTGGCCAACAAATGGAACCAAATCAAATTGTTTTCATATAATGGAACTGGAAGCAAATTGATTTGAGTTGTAGCCTACACTCCATTTGGTTCCTCTACTGGAGATCTAGTAGATCCAACGTCCCAAACACTGATTGATTGATTGATTGATTGATTGAGCTAAAATTGATCTGTTAAGACACAAATGAACAGGAACAGAAACATGCATGCTGAGGGTTTTTATTATCATTATGATGATTATAAGTACATGTGTGATGTCTTTGACTTGTCTCACTGTGCACATTTGGAACAGCACTTGTGCAATGTTTATTACACAAGGATATGGCTTTATTGAATTACTATAACAACATTTCCTTCACGGTAGTACAGTTTGACCAGATAAACTAATGACATTATCAGGGATTACAAGGAAGGCAAAAACACAGGTTCAATCTCAATGTCATGAAACAAGGAGGACAGTTGTTTTAGCATTCATTAATTCTCTAGAAAATGTATACATTTACAACTATACCACTAGAGGGAGCTCTCTGTCAGTCTACTGACCACAGTCTATGGTAGGCTACACTACTACAGAGACTACTCTAGACAGTTACAACCGAATTAAGAGTTCACACTGAGCACTAGAACTATAACAAATATACGGTAGTTTTCAAATCATTATTAGTACAATGCATTTAACAGAAGCATTTTACATTAATCATAAGTCAAGTGGATGTCAGTGTTATAGTTATCTTTATAGTTTGTGCCCATGGAAACGGCACTTAAGTCTCTCAAGGCAAAAACTAAGAAGAAAATAATCGAATGTTGGTGAAGTTAAGAACCTATGAACTCCAGGCAGACAGTGACTATAACATGGAACAACAATATGAACGAGTAGCAACAGAAATGTATTATTAGTATTAAGATTTGCATACTTTATACACAAAAGAACATCAACCCTTAGCATGCAGTCACCCTACATTACTGGGCCCTTACAGTACTGTAAGGTGACTGTATACTACTGAATGAATAGATTATTTCCATTTAAACAACACAAACCGAATGCAATCCATACAAATTAATGTCCAAAAAAAACACACACATAAATATGTAAGTAATGAGATGGAAATCTTTCAAATAATCTTTCTTCACTATGATAATCATGTAGGCCCCTCATGACAGACACAATTTACAAACTACAGAAGACTATTTATGAAAAGTACATACAAACGTGAGGTATTCCTGGTTAGTAGCCTATGTGCCACTGTGACCCCCTGACCTTCCTTCCCTGGTAAAGTACCACCAACATTAAGCAGGAGAGGAAGGCTATTTTTCACTGCCCTGAAATGTCATCCATATCTCAGTTTTTCTTCATCATCGCCTCTACACCCCTCTCCTCTTGAAGAAATGAGGCCCAAATACCACTCCAATCACACATATGATCACAAACAGCACCCAGAACAACACTGCCAGCAGCTGCACACAGACCAGGGTCCTCCTGTGCTGCTGGATAGCCTCCACCTCCCCCACCAGGCCCGTGGGAGCCGTGCCGCGGTGGAGCACCTCAGGGTGCATCTGCTGCACGCGCAGGCTGACAGTGGGCAGCACGATGAAGTGAGTGTCCGTGTCAGAGGCCTCCAGGGAGAGCACCACCCTTTGGGTGACCGTAGCCAGGCGAGCCGTCATCGACACGGGCAGGCGGTAGGACACCGGCGGCAGGTGGGCCAGCATGTGGGAGTTGCAAGGCAGGGAGAGGGCGTCCCCGCTCTCCAGCGGGGTGATGTGGCGGCAGAGGGGGCACGGGATGGACGGTGGGCTGCTGTGGGATGCATCCGGGGGCTCACGGGGACATAGCTGGATCCTCAGGAGGCACTCCGTGCAGAAGACGTGGAGGCACTCCAGCATCCGGGGACATTTATTGTATTGGTTGTACTCCTGGTAGCAGATGGGACATTCCACCTCCACACTAGGTTCCCCTGAGTCTCCCCTACCAGCAGCTGGCTCCCCCTGCTGATGTGATGCTGGGGCACGTGGCTCAGTCATGGTGAAGAATTTGGTGGGAGAGAGAGAGAATAGGAATTTGGAGACGTGAGAACAAACCCTTCTGGAGGATTAATGAATGCCTTGCAGTCGCTGTGTATGGTACAAGCTGTGAAGACAAAAACATAAAGGTCAACTAACTTAGGCTATAATGTCAGAGGAGCTCCCCAGGAGCCTAGCTAGACGTGCACTAAAATGCCAGAGTCTACTAATTTGGAGGTACTGCCATGGTTTCTTCCCAGTTTATGATGAGATTCCAAGGCCAATGAGTCATAGCATTCAACCATTTAACCATTCATCCAGCCAGGATTCTAAGCTTGCCCCCGGCCAATGCAGTGGGGGTCAGTGCAGTTCGTATTAGGCAGTAGGACTCTAATGCACGTCCAGGAAATGAAGGTATGAAAACAAAGGAAAAGAAGCTGTGGATGGAAGTGATTACTGTTTCATGGTAATGTGTTTGTTGTTTGAGTGCGTGCGTGTGTGTGTGTGTGTGTGTGTGTGTGTGTGTGTGTGTGTGTGTGTGTGTGTGTGTGTGTGTGTGTGTGTGTGTGTGTGTGTGTGTGTGTGTGTGTGTGTGTGCGTGCGTGCGTGCGTGCGTGCGTGCGTGCGTGCGTGCGTGCGTGCGTGCGTGCGTGCGTGCGTGCGTGCGTGTGTGTGTGAAAAACATGCGTGCCTCCCTATTTCTCGATTGCATTTGGTTTCATTTCAGGTATTTCTTGCTGAGCGCCAGTTAAAATGTCATAACCCATGCTCATGAAAAAGCACACCGCTGAGTTTGGTGGGAATTCCAAAGCTTTTGCTGCGATAAAAAGAAGTGTATTAAAGTGTGTGTTTGGGAGTTCAATTTAGAGTCTAAACTTGTTGGCCTTGCTCCAGTTTCTCCAATATCTGCAGGCACGTGCAGACAAAACAAATGTATGCCCTTCAAATATGACATTTGGAACATGGCTAATGATTACAAACTACTAGACTACTGTATACCCTGGACTCTACATGTCCCACGGGTGCATTATAAGCCATTATAAGTGATTATAAGTCAGATAAGTGGATGTTGGAAATAGCAGATTAGTAAACAACTTTTTGTGTATTGATGCACTGACAGACCAGAAGAAACTGCAGACAATATTGTATTTTGAAATTGATGTGACGAAGGGGTTCCAGGGGTTCCCCGGCTATAGTTAAATGTAACTACTGTAAGCTTGCCAGTGGCAGGGGGGCGAGGATAGTTACATTTAACAGAATTACAATACATTTTATAGTATCTTTCCATTTAGGGACCCTCAGACAGAATCATTTGAAATGGAGGTAACTCAATTCAATTTGGGGATCTGTGACATGAAATAGCCCAGTATTGGCTTACTCTGCAAAGCTACACCATGAACAAGGGGTAGGATTTAGGCTATAGGGCTATTTTAGGTAGCCAAAAACGTAAAGTACCTGAAGATGAATATCCCTGACAGGAGATTATTATTATTATTATTATAAACTTGAGGTATAAAAGTTTCTTAGTACATTTCTACATAAAAGGAGGGTTAAGTTGTTAATTCTCCACCGTTCATTCACATGGGACAATACTAAGCAACCTTCAATCACGCCTGGGAACGGTTGCTTAGTGACTAGAGTCTTGTATTTACTCATATGAGCAGACATTCTAACTCATTCCCCCTTACTTGCAAAAACATTTCTACATGCCAATTCACACACTGACCTTGACCTAATAGTCTGAAATAAAGATTGATTGACATTAGATGTTGGGTTAACATTATTTTACATCAAACAATGAGTGTTTGAACTAGTTCCAAATGCATACCTTTTGTGCAATAAGCTGACAACAGCAGCACAGGCAAACAACCCATAACAACTTCATATCTATGTAGGCCAGCTATGCAGAAAAGACAAACACAGACACTACTAGCAGCCCACCATCACTATATGTACTGTACCAAGAACAGAAACACTTACAGTAGGCCTACCTGTCATGCAGCTCTTCTTCACATTTTGATATCCACTCTTGGTGTTGTCACTAGTTGACCCGGTTACCCACACTCATCTCTCACCTCAACACAAATGTCCCAACCAAAACCTCTCCTTTCCCCTGTGCATAGACTTCTAACTTTCTTTCTTAATATTCTCAAATTATGTGCGCCAGCTTGCTGGTATACGATTCTGCCTTCTCTTGTTTTGACTTACGCCCATCCCTAGACATCCTTATATCTCTCTGTCTGTCCCCCCCGAGAGCCCTGAGTTTCCTGAGCCGTAATTAACCCCCTGGTAATGTGCAGGTAACAAAGACATGCACCTAAGACAAACATTGTGCACGTTTGAACACCCTTCATCGCAGCTGTTTGTGTCTAATCTGGTTTTACATTCAAAATGGCACAAAGCGAATTTGAAACAGTTGAGTAAACTTGACTATTTAAAAAAAATAGTGTACAAAAGTACATGTCAAAGGACCACAATGGAAACAAGCCCCTGGGGCTTTTGTACTGTACTACCTGTACTGTTAATACCGGTACACAGGTTCAGATAAAACTTTGCTTAAAAACACCATCATTGTTAGTCTAGCAGTGGACTTCCCAACAGGCAAGCAACAGACTGTTCACATGCTAGCACATGGAAGTGCATGCTGGGAACAAAGTACAAAGAAAAAGAAAAGAAAAACTGCCCACACAAACATCTCTTACCTTATTGGTGGTGACTGTGACTTTATTTCTTTCTTCTTTTTTTTTTTTTACAAAATGTCATCAATTTAACCCAGCCTGTGGTAATTCCCACCAACTTTCATGAAAATCATCTGTTCTTGACCATGACATGTTCTCAATTTTGACCTTGACCTTGGACTTTGGCCTTTTCGGCACAAAAAAACATCTCTTTGGGACAGCCTACTGATCATTCCCACCGATCCAACTCTAACTCCAAATCCAACTCCAAACTCGCCAAAGGTAATTTGATTGCTTCCAGTGACTTCTGTTCTGGGTTGTTTTGCTTCCAAATGCCTCAAAATGTGTGGTGTGGGTGGAGACTAGTGACTTATTTAAGCAGTCACACCTGGCCTGAGTCTAACTAATTAGATTCTGGACTTGGTGTGAAGACACACCTTGTGCCATTGACCCAATTGGCATAGGATAATTGGGACCGTACCTATGTTCCCCAGGTTCTATGTTCCCCATTTCCCCCACAAAAAAGGTTCTATGTTCCCCGCTTACCCAAAAAGGTCCCATGTCCCCCAGGTTCTGTGTTCCCCACTTACCCCCACAAAAAGGTTCTATGTTCCCCGCTCAACTTAAAAAAGGTTCCATGTTCCCCACTCATCCAAAAATGCAGGAAACATTCATTTCTAATTATTAATAACAACTAATAAAACAGAAATTACGAATACTAGTGGGACAGGAGGGCACTAGGGACATACTTTTATTACCAGTAAGACTCCCTAATCGGGAGATAAGCGACCGTAGGTCACTTAGCTCCACAAATAGGGCAAAATAATTTTTTGCCAAAATCTTCCTGATCCATGTTGATGACATGAGTGTAGACATACTGTGTAGTGATTTTCGTGATTTTAGGGCAAAATCTGTAGGAGCAGTGTCCAAAAATGTGTTTTTAAAAATCGGCCTGGAGGTGGCGCTATATGGGAGAGATTCATGTTGATGGGATGAGTGTAGACATACTGTGTACCGATTTGTGTGATTTTAGGGCAAAAATTGTAGGAGCAGTGTCCAAAAATGTGTTTTGCAAGAATCGGCCTAATGGTGGCGCTAGAAGAGGGCCATGTGAGAAATGAGGGGTGGGGTCTCCGCGCCGCCAAGGCGGACGAATAGGTACCGGCCCCGGCTGTCCCGGTCGCTCCTAGCCGGAGTTACGGCATTTTATGTGAGCTGCAGTGTAGGGGGTCCTCCACTGGGGGCACCACCACTTTTGCATCCGTTCTGGAGCACCAGGAGTCGGTGGTCCCCGGGAATTCCCCGTGAGCAGCCCCGTTGGGGTGGTCATTTGGTCAGTTTAGCACATTTGGTCATTTTTTACATCTGGGGGTCCCCCAGGGACCTGGGGGTCCCTGGAGCTCCGGGGGTCCTTGGAGGTTGTAGTTTGGCAGGCAAGGAGCGTGTGTGCAAAATTTGGCATGGATCGGGGCAACGGTTGCGGAGATATGAGCAGGGCAATAGTGTGACGTGTGAGGTGTGACAGACAGACTGACTTACACTTTGTGCAGGGTTTGATAGTAAATGCGACCTACGGTCGCAATGACTGGGCATCTGGATGAATTGGCACCTGGACATCTGGGCACTAGGGGTAGGAACAGGTGGGCATTTGGACGTGTGGGCACTTAGGGGTGGAAACATCTTGGCACTAGGGACATGTGGGCACCTGGACAACACCTAAAATAGAATTGCCCACATGTTCTTAGTGCCCAGATGTCACACCATTTCATGCATTGGAGTTGGGAACATATACCTTTTTTTGGGTGGGGTGGGTGGGAAACATAGAACCTGGGGTACATAGAACCTTTTTTGGGGGGAAGTGGAGAACATAGAACCTGGGGATCATAGGGAGGACCCCGGATAGATCAGCCATCCTCATTTCCTCACACAGGAGCCTCTGCCATGACAGCATGTTACATCTGCTCTGGCTTGTACCATCTTGCCCCTCTCTTCAATAACCTGGGACCGGGCCGTAATCGGGACTTTCCATGTAGCAATATTTACTTTATGATTATACCTATATCCATGCTTAATTTTGTTTCTGTAAAGCACCGGAAATAAATAAGTACTTAAACTCCAAGCTTTCTTTAGTCATCGTTTTGCTCCTACAAGTACCAAGCCCTTCACAGTTATCTTACAATTCATACGCTACACTACTCTTACCTACAGCTGAGTCATTTATCTCAATTTAGATAATTGAAGTCGTTCTTTATTGATCCCCAGGAGAACTTGTCCACTATATTTCATCCATCCTAACTTTTAAAATCAAACTCAAGTTTGAAGTGAGAGGTGGTGCATGCATGCGTGCGTGCGTGCGTGCGTGCGTGCGTGTGTCTGTGTGTGTGTGTGTGTGTGAGAGAGAGAGAGAGAGTGTGAGAGTGTGTGAGAGTGTGTGTGTACATTTCAAGGCTGCTAAACAGTAGCCTGGTATAACCAGCCTAGATACTAATGCAGCTAGCTAACTAACTGCAGTATCTATCTATCCCATCCCTACCTTGTTTTAACATGGCTGGGATGTCTAGCTCAGCTAGGCTAGCTAAACAGCACCTCTCTGGTCACTCAGCGGTACTCAGGCTACATACAGACTAGTCTCTCAAGAACAGCCGAACTGAGCTCGAGTTAAAACTGAGCTCCAGTCAAGGGGAAAGAGCGACCGAGCGACTTTTCTCTGACGATGGCTAGCCAGATTGCATGCAGACATACAGACTGACACTCATACACACACGGCCACGTATAGGAGACAGTGTGACCACCGCTCAAAAAGTAGTGGGAAGCCAAGCCATACTATAAGAGCAATACTCCAGATACCGGAGGCCAAATACCTTGCTCCAGCGGCTGGGCCCTGACAGAATCCCTAACATGGGGTTTAGTAAACTGTTTTATAGTCTGTAAGGCACAGCCCAGATATGTTTCCCAGTTAAAATCAGTTTCTGAAGAATGATGTTTTTGTTTTTTAATAAAATACACTTTTTCTCCTTGTTGTGATTTCGGTCGACCAACCGTGTGGTCCGTACTCCGTTATGGCTGGATTTAGACTGCAGTCAAATCCAGCCCAAATCGAGCCTAAATCCGGCCTGACTGTTCACACTGCATCTGCAAGTGACCAGATCGGATCTATGTGTTCAGACTGATTTTAACAACGTCATCCCAAAGCCGCCCTGCATCGACGTATCTGCTTTGGTTACCGTGGTAACGACGTAGGCGTAATGATGTCTCTCTTTAAGTGTACTTAAAAATTGCATTGACATTGCAGATGGGACCTGGTGAAACCATTTTCTGCCATGCCATGAGATATGCTTGATGAGATTGCCTTGCTTTTTCCTGTACATTTCTCATGTACTGAGGTATCCCCCTCAGTGCTAGGAGACACATGAATTTCTCCATGTGTCCACTGAATGCTTCTCGACATTTCTTCTGTAGTGTAAAACCGATGTTGAACTATTGTTTTATTTTCATTACACCCCTTGAGCTCTCGTGAATCAAAATGCAATCATCATGCTCTGTAATGACATCAGTGGCGCTTGGGTCGCGCTTCAAGTGATGTTTTGGACAGTTTGATATGTCACATGTGTGGTTAGATCAGGTTACTGCGTTCAGACTGAGACACATCTTTAGAAATCAGATATGAATCAGATCAGATGCATGTGACCTGTCTGCATTTAGACTTATTTAAACAAATCATATTCCAATCTGGATGTGACACAGATTTGGATTTGGCTGCCAGTGTAAATGGAATGCATTCTGTAACTCCATATATCTGTGAAATTATGTTTTGTATGGGCAGAAGGCACTATGGGTGAATTGCTGTACTGTACGTTGAACTCTGTACTATTCTTTCAATACAACTAACAGAAAAACGGACGTACCCTGGTGTGTGGCCTCCTTTATTGTGTGGGAGTAATCTTTAATCATTATGGGATATTCTTTGACTCTGACTGACTGTGGTTTTACTCTTCTGGGAAAGGATAACTTTCTAAAGGAATTAATACATGGGAATTAATCAAAAACCCATCAGTCTCCCTCTAAGGGTGGTGAGTGATGTTTCAGTTGAGTCGTGTGCGTGGAGATGGCAGTATCGCACAACAAGTTCTTAAGTGTATTATACACAAAGAGAATACCGTATTGGACATGATGTGACCAGAAGATATGAGACACGGACAAAAACAGAAAGTAGTTGATTGTCATGGCGTCAAGAGTATCAGTAGTGCTTACGCAGATGAGAGTAATTCAATGTATAGCCTACTGAGTCAATCAGATAAAGGTCATGTCACATAATCATAAACACTCCTTCTGTTGGACCATAGTTTGAATGGGCACAATCAGATGACCTGTATTAGATTATAGATTACTTTACTCCCATCCTACCTGTGGTCTGTTATTATCCTAATCCTGATCACTATAGCCTAATAATAACTGAAGTTTTATGAGTGAGAAAGTATTGAGAACCTGTTTTCCACGTAAAGCCATGCTGAATCTTTATTTGATTCTAACTAGTGTTCTTGGAGAGGAGTTAGCATAATTAAAGGTGTATTCAGTGATTGTATTTCATTCAAATAAAAATATAATGTGTACGTTTTCAGAGGTGGCCAGCCAGTCCTCGACCAATCAGGGTAGAGTATGGCCGTAGTTATGTTATGATGTTTAGTTATGATGGTCAAAATAAAAGTTTTGAGAACCACAGTCGCTCTGAATTATAAGAACGTCTGCTGAATGCCTACATTGTAAACTACTAACTGAACTCATAAAATGCCACAGTCTCGTAGTAAATCAGTATATCCTGAAGCTGGAGACGTAGGCCTACCGATATTCAGTGATTTGGTCTAATGATCAAAACGAGAACATTAGGCTATAATAGTGTAAAAAAATCTATAAAAAAACTAAACATTTCCTGCTGTAAGGCCAGTAAGGGACAAGATGACCCCCGGCCACTTTCATTATCACTGAATACACTTTTAAGGTTAATAAATGAATGACACGAAAGACATTATGTGTGGAGAGAGAGAGAGAGAGAGAGAGAGAGAGAGAGAGAGAGAGAGGGTGAGAGCGAGAGAGAGAGGGAGAGAGAGAGAGAGAAGAGAGAGAGAGAGAGAGAGAGAGAGAGAGAGAGAGAGAGAGATTTGGTTTGGCACACCTTCAGTGTGAGTAAAATACATTCTGGGAAAGTCTGGGAGTGTGTTTGTGTTAGATAAAACATGTGGGAATTGGGATTGTTGTGTATTGTGTAATAGTGTCTGTAACTAGCCTGGCTAGATTCTTGTCTTAGGCCTACTTACCGTCCGAGCCCAGGAAGTCTACATTTCCCAGCTTTGCTGGTGTACGGTCGGGAAATGTTGTGTTGTTTTTATTTGTGCGGTTCTTGATTGATTGATTGATTGATTGATTGATTGATTGATTGAATACTTTATTAGAAGTTTGCATAGGAAAAGTACAGGACAGTAGCCTACAGTTCACTGATACAACTTAAGGTCAACTAGATAAGCACAAGAACGCCGTTAGGCTTTGTTAGGGGTCCCTTTGTACTCAATTCATACAAAAAGTGTTGTGTTATGTTATTGTTTGAATGTGGCACTGTGTAAATCAATAAAATAAGAAATCCTGGCCCACATAATATGCTCTATACCCAGAAAGAAATCAGTACCTGATTCGGTTACTAGAATTTATATCGTAGGTTTGTGATTGTAATTTGTGACCATAAATGTACACTTCCCACGTAGACTATTAGACTACATGATTCATTTCAGAGGACAAAGGGACAGTGAGTAGGCTACACTCACTTTAGATTAGCCTCCTACGGCTAAGCCGCCGCCTACCCTGCTGTGTCCTGACTGTAGCTGTGTGTGTGGGCTACTAGAGTTGCGTGTCGGGACGCGAGAGAGATTTTTGTTTGGGTATTTAGTGAGTCACTATACTCACTAGCCTGCATGGCGCAGCCACTCTGCTGCTTTTGGCAAGCCTCCCAGCGTCCCTCTGACGCTTACGCACATCCCTTATCCTTATCCGATGGACTATAGTCTGTAGGGTGGTGGAGTCTATAAAGGCGCGTGGCTCAGCCCATGTCCCGCAGCATTCATTCAAGTGGTCAGTGTGGGTGTTTAAACAATGTATTCAGAACTTGAGTGCGGAATCTGTTACAGACCCTACAACACGGGTCGAAGGTGTCCCAGAGAGCTGCACTGTAAACACAGTTTTTGTGAAAGCTGCCTGGTGGCTCTCTCTCGTCCCCGGGGAGGGGATTCAGGCGTGGGACGGGAGACGAGCATCGCCTGCCCGCTGTGCCGTCAGGTCACGTCCATCTCGGGCGACGTTAAGATGACAGCGGTCGTCAGGGTTGACGAATGTATCTTTGATCGCATTTTATCCGCTGGGGTCCTGGAGGACGCCAGGACATTTGACCATGATGCAGATGATGATGTCGATGTTGACGACGACGACGCTGGTGATCGTGATGTGACAGACATCGAGTCTCTTCCAGAGGGACCACCTGTTGAGGAGACAGATTCGACGTCTGGGGGGAAGTTCCGTCGGTCGTTGAAACGAGCCTGGAAAAAGATAACGGGAGATAGCGGAAACGGAGCTCGTAAGTAGCCTATAGCCTCCCTCCCTAGACCTTGTGTTTTATGTAGGCTTGCTTTTATTACAGAATAGGTCTATAAAACATAGCTATACATCCGTAGTAAAAAGGGCTAAAGCCAAATCTAGAAAAAAAGAGAAATTAGACAGGAACTTAAATAAACATTTTTATTGATTTTTATTATTATTTATTTATTTATTGTTACACTTGAGAAATGCAATACAAATGTTTGAATTCAATCAAAAACAAACAAACAAAACTTTCTTATTGTTGCGTTGAGTTGTAAGAGCTTCAGGGCGACAGGCGACCTCCACAGTGATGTGGACATCAGGGATCTCCATAAATGGGCATAAAAGGGATTTGTTCCCCTGGCATATATCACAGGGATCTCCATATCTCCATATATGGGCATAAAATGTTCCCCCTGGCATCACAGGGATCTCTCTAAGAGGGCATCATTAATATTGATGACATCAGGGAACTCCATATATGGGCATAAAAGGGATTCTGTTAGTGTGACATCACAGTGAAGCCAGAGCGTGATGTCTGAGCGGCAAACCCATTCTGGTAGAGTGGTTCCCCTGACATCACAGTGACATCAGAGCATGATGACATCATAATGACACATTTTTACGGTCTATGGGTTTGCCCATTGGACTTTGTCTGTTGCATTTCTGTTGGTGGTGAGCTATTTCGGAACATCTGCAGCTTAATGAGTCGGGGTTACCAACATAAATAGAGACCCATAGAGCTGTAATAACATTGACTAGTAATGATGTGTTCTTTTCCCTTCAACAGATGTTATGTCCAATGATGACTTCAGGGACTTCATCATGATGTGGTGTTACAGGATTTGAGCAGCTCTGATAGCTACCCTGGAATCAATCTGGCAAGCCGTCGTCAAAGAAAGAGGGACGCCCACTCGGTCTGTCTCTCTTCCTAGGAAGCGTAGCGACTCTGAGGCTGTCTCGAGAGATTACCCTGGAATGGATGATGTGAGAACTTGTGAACTAAAGTGAAATGCAATGCCAGTAAGAGACAATATGTTGAGTGGACCGATGAAGACGCTGGCATAGGCCTATAGCCTACCGTGTTGGCAAACCCTTGTGGATAACAATATTTTTGATTGTTTGTATACTTTATTAGTCAGAAATGTAAACAGCATGAGAGACATTTTGGGACCACAGCAAGGACATTTCTGGAACTTGTTTCCATTGTGGTCCTGACTCCTATTCAATTACATAGAATAACAATAATACAAAGACAATACATATTCAACAAATACACAACACTATATTTACAAAGGAGAAAAGGGGAATAATGTCGGCAGTGAATGTCACCTCCTTTCTATGGGGAAATTGAGTTGACCTCCCCTGGTCTCCTGATAGATGGATTTTCATGTGACATGGGTGGTTAGATCAGGTTATACTGCGCTCAGACCGAGACACATCTTTAGAAATCAGATTTGAATCAGATCAGATGCATGTGACCTGTCTGCATTTAGACTTATTTAAACGAAACAGATTCCAATCTGGATGTATCACAGATCTGATTCAGGCGGCCAGTGTAAATGGAGCCTAGAGTCTCCCTCTAACTAAGGTGGTGAGTGATGTTTCAGTTGAGTCGTGTGCGTGGAGATGGCACCATCAGTACTATCGCACAACAAGTTCTGAACAGAATACAGTATTAGACATGATGTGACCAGAAGATATGAGACACAGACAAAAAACAGAAAGTAGTTGATTGTCATGGCATCAAGAGTATCAGTAGTGCTTACGCAGATGAGAGTAATTCAACACATGTATATATTGGGTCAATCAGATAAAGGTCATGTCACATAATCATAAAGATAACACTCCTTTTGTTGGACCATAATTTTAATGGGCACAATCAGAAGACCTGTAATTAGATTATAGTAGTTAGTCAGGTATGAGGGCATTGAGGACGATGACAATCTTAAAAACTAATCCCATGTTTTATTGCTTAAGCCTGTCTTCTACCCTGAGCCATCCCAGACTAGCAAAATGTCTTGGAATTAGGTGGAATTTAGGCCAGAGAAGTAGTCCAATCAGTTAGTTTTGTTGACAAAAGAGTTCTTTGATTGACTTTTTTTAATCACTTTTAGAAGTCAGTTTGTTGTCAAGAATACAGCCCAAATAGGTAACCTCTTCTTTGCTTGATATTACTATATCGTCAACTCTGACCTTGAAATCATTTGCATTTACATTACTACAGGAATGTTTTGACCCCAAAAATGTGAAGGCAATGAACATGAGTATCACGTTCTGCCTTATGATGCATTGATGTTTGGGCTTCTTTCTCCTGAATCAACTGGAACTAACTATATTCACTTTCAGTCAAAAACACCATGTAGGCCTATTCCTTGTTGTGAAACCTTTGTTGGTGCTTGATATTTTTATTTGTACGATTTTTGTCTTATTTCATTGAACCCGTATTTAATTTTTAGCCTGTTATTCTTTTCTTTTTTAAGAAAAATAAAATAATAGTGACCTATTAAACCCAAATGTCTCTCCACTTTTTGTGCCGGACTGTTCATGGCTAACCATGTGGCTAACCACTGATGATACACCCTAGGCAAATTAGTTCAGCCATTTCATATATGCAGTGATCTCTTCTACTGTTTCTACAGAAGTCAACCAAGATCTAAATGCAGTTCTGGACAGTTTTTATATTTGTATTTTGGCCTATGCCAAAGAAAAGTTCATAGTCAAGCCATAATCATCAAGTAATCTAGATTCTAAATCCCATCTCTTGGAGGGGTGGTAGCAACATTGTGTTGTAATTGGCTATTTGGTTGTCAGGGACTACAACACAAGTCACTCAGAGGTGCAATTTGTTTTAGACAAGATAGGCTAGTCCTAAAGAACCATGCTGTCTAGATGCTTGCTTAGGCTACTCAAATGTTTTAATGTAGCCTAATGATGAACAAGATTCTGTTCAAATTGATGAACATGTTTTGTCCCACTTGACCACAACAATAAACCCAGGTGCAAACAATTCCAGCAATCACATGGCTACCACAATCATTCAGTGTTGACTCATGACAGATAAGATTTGTCTTTTTGGCTTCCCCAAAGAATCGATTTACAACTCGAGGCTGCCTGCAGCTGTCAATCATGTTAAGCTGCGATGATCTTTGTTCAAGGTAAATATTTAGAAGGAAGTCTACATTTGGCACAAATTTAATTTATTTTGACAACAAAGTTAACAAATGTGTAAATGTGTATTGCAGTTATCTTTAGATGTGGTTATTATGTTGTCTCTTTTAAATTGCTCTTTGTGAGAGCATAGGCTATTTTTAGCCGCAAATTGCAACACTAGATTTTTTATAATCGGATGAATCTAGGGTTGCAATACCTCCCATAGGGATCCAATGCATCAAAACAGTTTTTTGCTATCTGATTGTAGGCTATTAAACGACTTCAATCGCACCAATATTGTGGCTCTATGGAACGCTTGGAATTTACTCTTGCTATCTGCAAAGTGTTTGTTTCTGAAAAATCCACCGTATAATTGTTATGATGTATTTTCTGTCAAGAAATCCGAGCAGACATGGTTTATTTTCTAAGCGTTGAACTTCGGAAGCGCTCGTCTTCTATAACGCCATGTCCCGCTGCCTCCTGCATAATGTGACATTTAGAACCAGGTGGTCACAGGACCGTTGAGGAATTTTCCACGAGCGCTTCCAAACTCCAGGACTTAAAGCAAATTATCACCTGGACCAAATTTCTTGGATAGAAAGTAACTCCTAACATGTCTACTGTGGATTTTTCTGAAACAAACACTTTGCAGATAGAAAGAGTAAATTCTAAGCTTTCCATAGAGCCGCAATATTGGTGAGTTTGATGTCGTTTAATACAATCAGATAGCAAAAAACTGTTTTGATGCATTGGATCCCTTTGGGAGGTATTGCAACCCTAGATTCATCCGATTATAAAAAATCTAGTGTTGCAATTTGCGGCTAGGCTATTTTATAGTTTTCTTTTGAAACTATGAGAACTATGAGATCCTGTGACCTGCCAGATCTTGGCCAGGTCGACCTAAATAGATTTGTATCTCAATGGTACTTCCGAGAAAAATAAAGGTAACAAAACAAAAACCAAACACACCTCCATTTCCATGAATTGGACCAGATCTTTAAAACATTCCTATTTTTTTCTTATTCTCAACAGACTCCTGTTTGTCTCTGTGGTGGTCTGTGTATTGTTTGTCAGGAATTCAGTTGCTATTAGAGGTAAGAGCAAATATTTATGATGCAATGATTCGGAATCCTTGGAAAATACATATGGTCTGGGGCACTGTTGCCCCTAGAATGTCTGTGATCTTACGTTCCAGGGCAGGTTAGATGTTAACCATAGACAACTGGTTAATATTTAATGATAACCAAGGAAGTGTATGTTTTTGAACATGTTTGGTTAACATGGAAAGCCAGCTGAAAGAGTTTCAGGATATCATCTTTGGCATAGGATTTTGAGTAATAGAGGGTATGGTATGCGCGTGACATCATCATCATACCCGGAAGTTATGTGGACGCCTACTGAGTGACAAAAAAATACTTTCTGGCCTTGACAGCCCATACATCCAAACAGAAAAGTCCTATCTTATTGCATTAAACAACATTAAACAACGTTAAACTCACTTTGCCACTCAATTTGCCACTCGAGTTGCCATTCACTTTATGCATGCGCATACCCTCTATACAGTACCTAAGAAAGGCAAAACCTGGCCACCTGTTGGTTTGTCACTACTACCAAAACTTCTTCTCCCCTTATGGACAGGCTGGTCTAATCTAATGTTAAATATTTTATATAATATTATAGTTATATTATAGCCTATAATATATCAAATAATAATATCTAATATTAAAATCACAACCAATTATGTTTGATTATAACAGCACCTCTAGAGATGTAAAGGGGTTTATGCATTGTTTCTAAACCTTAATTTCTCCTAGTATCATGTATGTCTGAATGAGTTGACAAGATGAGCGGAGATATGGCACTGGAGATGCTTAATCCAACATTGTGTTTCCATTTTTAGCAGGGACCACAGAAAATGCCCAGGATGAAAATGGAGAGAAGCAAGACACCTGGAGACCTTTATACATTCCCAGGTTTTATCAGCCCTTCTCTACTGGTCTGCTACCCCCCCAGGCTGAAGTAATTCCTGGAGCGGAGTCTGATAAGGGAAAGGGAAGCAAGAGAAATGGTGCTTCAGTCACTGTCCACCATATAGACCCTGTCCAGTCCACACGCAGTATCCTGAAATACCATCGGCGCAGTCCCGGTGACGGCCGGATCAAATTCCAGGCAAAAACCTTCATAGTACAAAGTGGTTATGGCTCAGGTGGCGGGAATTCGGTGGACAGCAATCAAGAAAAAGGTCACCTTATCGCTGGCACAGAGGCACAAAGCACCTCTGACTCTGACAGTGAACCTGGCAGATTTTCAAACATTCAAAACAGTGTCTCCTTTGGCAGACAACCCACTGCACCCACTGGACACGGTTCTTTCCAACAAGAAGTAAAGCCTGGAAGTCTGGTGTCTCGTGGGCTCCCACCAATTGTACGAAAACCATCTCAGAAAATTGTTACTGCCGTCAGTTCAGCATCTGGAAAGTCCAGTAATGTCCTGGAACCCAATAACGGCCAAAGGAAAGTTCCTGAAAATGACTCACCAGTAGCCACTGAAATCAGAACTGACCTTCACTCTGAGCACACTTCTCCAAAAGCAATTTTGCAATACTCTCCTCATTTCCATGTTTCATCCCACAGTGCTAGTAGCTTTAAGAGTAACTCACTGCCAATTGCAGGGATGCGTTACAGTGACAATGTTCCAATCTCCCACACACATAAGCACAAACTTGCTGTGCCTCGGACCCAGCATACATCGCAGAGAGACTGGTCTCTCAAATCTCAAACAGCAGGTTACTCAGAGTCAGGACCCAGCAGCAATCACTTGAATCCCTTTGTTACTAAGCCCAATCCTAGCATAGAGAAACAGTCGCTGTCTATCCGAAATTTCTCTAGAGGTGTCAATGTGAAACCACCATACAGAAAGTCTTATCTCTTCGCAGACCCCAGGACACATTCTGTCAGACATGAGGCGGCTCGTATAGTCACAGGCGAGCGGCGTAAAACCTCCAACAGCCCGAATAGTTCTCCCTCTACATCGAGCCCCATTGCGACCCCCCTTGCTCCATCTGCTCTTGGCCAGCTACAGAAAGACAGAGCCATGGAAAGTTCTTCCCCGAGCAGTGAGACACCTATAATAAGGAGTCCGGTATTCTCAACCCAACTTGGAGGATCGACATATGGTTCCAAACCTTCCTCAAAAAACATCTACGGGTCCAGGGGGTTTAAATATCAGCCAAAGTGGTCTGCCAGAGATGAAAGGGGAGAGCTGTCTGTTTCTTCCTCCAACAATTCAAAGGGAAGGACCAACCCTTGGATTTACCGCTTTGACAAGACCGTAGATGATCTTAGAATAAAAAGTACAACTGTGCATCCCACTGCCTCTGGGTTTCAAAAGTATGGCTTTGGCCAGAGTGTTGTCATTACAACCCTCTACCCTCTAACTGAAACGGAGATCTCTGGATCGAACACCGGATCTACCAGGAAAATTCAATTTAAAGTTCAAGTAAAATCTAAGACCATTAAATTAGAAGAACAAAATAAGTATATTTCTTCACCAAGGGCTTTGAAATTAAGCCTAAAGGAGGTCCAGCCTACAGTAACTGAGAACTACACCACTACAGGCAGTAACCCAGATGTGAGAACTCCATCCTCCAGCACTGCCGGCTCTGAGCAGATAGAGGGAGCTAAAGCTTCACTCATATCAGCCACTGGAACTGACAAGACAGACATATTCCAGCAGGGAACTGATGGCGTTAAATCAAACAAACCGCAGATATGGCAAAGTAAAGACAGAATGCATAACAGAAGATCTGAACCCCTTTCTTTTAAATCAAAGTACAGGCTATATCCAATAGTTAAGAGTTCAAGTTCTAACCACAGAGACTCTGGTATTTTCAGGCTTGGTGGTAAAATTAAGACACAAGAGCCTGATATGATAGGGCCAGGGGTTAAAAATGAAACATTACCAGATAGAACCAATAAAAGCTCAATCACTGATGATGGTGCTGCCACTGGTTCCGATGGCCACATTCCTTCCACTTACAAGATGCATCCAAGTTCTACTTTAACCAAAGATGATGAAAATAATATTTTGGGATCAAGGTTCTTCAGTGACAAATGGTACTCAAAGGGCCATCTGTTGTTTAATGAGAATGAAAAGCCACTGGGTGAACCTGAGCCGGCTCGTATTAATGCAATGACCACCATGCGTACCGAAGACCACGAACAGCCTCCAGAGAAAGTGGCAAACACAGAATCGATCCAGCGCCATGGCTATAATGGGCACAAATATAAAAAGAATAACAAAACATTTAAATTTGGGGGAATTCAGTCTGCTCAAAGCAATAGTGGTACCCCACAGGACAAAGCACGTGATGTATCTATAGCCCTACTAACTCCCGAACTCTCTTCCTCTTATTCTGGTCCTGCAGGGAACCACAAAATCACCACCTCAACCCTAAACCATACAACTCCCGGTAATGGCAAACTAGTTCCAATGGCTGCCCGCCTTCTGGAGAAGCAAAATGTAACCATCAGCATGGTGATAGGGAAACGTTTGGAGAGCAAGCGTGTCAAAGGCCAAAATAGTATAAAACCCACTAACAGTAACCCGCTCATTTCAGGTAGCACCAGAAATGTATCCATAGTCAGGCAATCCAAATCCCCTCATTGGTTTGAAGCGGTTCAGTACATTGATATTCTGGGAAGTGCTTATTTTAGTGGGGCCAGTACTAAAACCCAGAGAAACAATATGACACTTAATAATGAGTCTGTTTCCAACACTAAAGCCATAATCAATCAAGACGTGAGGAATCAGGATCCTGATCAATCTCCTGTTGAAGAGGAGAATGTGGCCTCCTCAGTACATTATGAAGATGCTATGATACACCGTACGAAAGAGAGAAGTGGAAAAATAGAAGTCGATGCTGAGGGTGAAATGAGAAGGAAGGAAAACAACCTGGGTATTGGAGTTAAAGTAGATGCAGACAGTGAGAGAAGTGGACAACAAACGCCAGTTACCAGTGACGAGGCCACTCTGAGACGAGGGGCGAACTCGTTCTTGGAAATGGAGGAGGGAAGTGGAGGATTGCATCTTTCTGATCCATTTTCAGTTGTGTCCTCTGGTGCCTCAATGAATACTGCATCTGAAGATTGGTCAAAATAAATTGCCAAAGAACATTTGCTGTTAGCATCTTTGAGTCAATTAAACTGTTGTATGTTTGATTAGAAGACATGCTTGTAAGTACTAGAATAAAATGTTTGGGGGAAAGAAAATACTTTGTTGGGTTTTGTCTGTCAAGCAGGACCATTAACCTTTGTCGATGCCTGTATGAATAGCAGGCCACTGTGTTTATACCCTGATATATGGTATCTTTAGGGAAAGATGCGGGTAATTGAAATGTAACTGTTTGCGTTTGAGTCAAACTATTAGGACTACTAATCAATAAGCCTTCAAATACCTTTTTGCTGAGATAGTCAACTTTTTGTTCTTATGCACTGAACCCAAGCAGGGAACCCAACCAGTGTACCCCAGCATTGCCAATAAGCTACACCAATAATTATTTACGAAAGCTATTTGACCAAGGTCTGGCTCATCACATTTTTACAAAATGACTTATTCCAACTGAGTGTGACCTCATCTGAAATCTACAGTTAATCTACAAGTGAAGTCCAAATGATAGCTTCAGCTCAGCAGTGTATCAAGCTTAGCTTAATACCTCATCTCCTGAGAGCAATTATGGAACCAGGAATTATTCTCTGTGGGAAAACTAGAGGTTAAATGTGGTTTTCTGAACAAAATGTTTTGCCTGGCTGGGAAAATATGTGCAGTACTGGTTAAGAGGATAGAAGAAGAACAAGCTTTTTTCTTTTCTTTTTTTCCTTTTTTTCTTATTTTTTCCCCTTTTTGATGAAATAATGTTTTTCCCATTCTTTGGGACCCCATAGCCAGACAGTGGGTATCCAGTATGCTGACAAAGACTTTCCATTCACTTTCGGAGCATACAAAGAGGTTTTTGGCATGCTGGCCTCTGAGTAGACATGCCAGGAAATGGAAAATGTGATAGTATCTCTTCTTATGGCAGTACCAAACAAACTACAAAGAGAATGCAAGGTAAACAAGTTTTGTGGTGTGTGCTGATTGACCTCAACTATTGTTAAGCAAAGAGTTGGGAAAGGAAGCTGTAGGGCTAATACACGTAATCAAAATAACTAGTTTACTATAATATCTTATTGTACACTCACTCTTCTCTGTTGCCTTTGTTTGGTGAATTTGCTGGAGGATATTGAAACGGGCCACGCATAGTGACCTGATTATAGTAGGCGCAGGTGTTATGTGTGCCACTAGATGGCATTAAGCGTCCATTTTATTATCAACAGGGGTGTTACAAAAGTATGTTTTAGCTCTCACTATGAAAATGTCCTGAAGTGCCATTATGAAAGACCAACTCTTCCTGGGGGCATTGGATTCATGCAAAGCCTAGATCACAGCTCCAAACAGGTCCATTCAGGATACTTGACCCCTGACCTTTTCCTAGCCAGTACGGCCCACCGAAATACCAGTTGTCCCCTTGCTCTCAACTGCCATTCCACAGCTACACAGGGCCCCTGAAAGGTAGGGGGGGTGTCTTGAGTTGAGTGATCTGCCAATCAAAGTTAAACACATTGTACATGGGATTAAAATGGCCCCTGAATTCCATGGAATATGGAATGGTGCATGTTCCCATGGATGTCTCCAAGCCTCCCTATAGGATTTGAAAGACATTAAGGGGATATAATGTATAGGGAGCTTTTCATCTGTGGGTCCTTCAACATGCTGGAACGCATCGCATGCCCGGCCCGGAACAAAGCTGAGGCGTTGACCTGCCAGCTCTTTCAAAGTCCATTCTGCAGTCTTTTGTTCTTCAGAGTGTTTGATATGTGCACTCTCTCCCTCCGCGTGTGTGTAGTGTACTATATAATATCGTCACTGTCGGGGAGAAACCTCGTAACTCCAAGTTTCAAACTTCAAAGGCTGTCTCACAAAACTAGTGAAAATAGCAGATCTACAAGTAGGGCATTAACCAAATATTCGAATATTCGAATATCAAAGTCACTATTCGACGTTGTTCACTGAAGTCGAATACCGTATTCGCTTTTTTTTTTTTTTTCTTTTTTTTTTGTTTCCTCTTTAAAAAAAAATATAGTTTATAAAGCTTGGCTAGATAGGAAGTCATAAGAATGAGTTGTCAATGCCCCTGGTGGATGAATTTGTTAATGCTTTATACCAGGGGTTCTCAAACCTTTTTAGGCCGTGATCCCCAAAATAAACATATTTGAACTGGGGACCCCCACCCTGACAAGCACTTGGAATTGTAGGTATTACATTTAATGTGACTCGGTTCCGCAGATAAATATTGTGAAACTAGCCGATCAACGCGAGGCGTTGTGAGCATGTAGATCGGCTATTTTCACAATGTTCGCCTCTTGCTTACTTAATATTTGACAGCATGGCCAGTCCTGTCGAATATTCGACTATTCGAATACTTTGAGGTCGAATAATTCGAATACTAAAAATCACTATTCGTGAATGCCCTATCTACAAGCACACAACGGCTTGCGTTGTGTGTTTGTAGATCGGCTATTTTCACTATTTTAAATAATTTTTAAAATGATGAATATAAAACGGTTTTGGACATACAGGGTTTCCACCCGACAACAACGATGTGTGTGTGTGTGTGTGTGTGTGTGTGTGTGTGTGTGTGTGTGTGTGTGTGTGTGTGTGTGTGTGTGTGTGATGGTGTGTATAGACAGTGAGGTGCTCTCTTGCAAGGCGGCCCTCCCCTCCTCCCTCCCACCAGTGGCGTCAGTTCGGAAAAAGCTAAGGTATGGCAACATGACGACACCAGCCATGTTGCCATACCTTAGCAACAGGCACGATGAATTTACTTTAAGAAGTAGTCTACATTTTATTTTTTTCGCCCCCTGTAGCCAAGACATGGCAGCTGCCATACCTTGCCATACCCAATTGACGCCTCTGCCTCCCACAGTGAGGGGAATTCTGTACCATGTGCGTGCGGTTTTCAGGGAGCTTTCAAGGAAAATAAAGCACTGAGGCCTCACAGGCCCCCCTCTTTCCCCTCCCTCCCTCCTCCTCTTTCCCCACGCCCTCTCATTTTCTCACTCTCTCCATGTGGCATTCCTTTTTTTTTTTTCAAACTTTATTCTCTCACAGTCATTGGCCAAAAAGCAAGCAGCAGCTAGTCTCGTACACAGCCCCATGATGAAGACGAAACCGATGAAATCATGGCAATGCTTTTGGGAGAGAGAGAGAGAGAGAGAGAGAGAGAGAGAGAGAGAGAGATAGAGAGAGAGAGAGAGCGCCTGGGGGGAGAGAACAGGAGGGACTACTAGGGTGGGATAGACAGAAAGAGAAAGGCTTTTTGTTTGGTTAAGTACACTACGAAAGAAGGAGGGAGGGAGGGATGGATGGGGGGGGGGGGGGGGGTTGCTGTGGCATTTGTAGATCAAATTACTGTTTTCAGATCAAGCGCTGGATCTATAAGAAGTTTGACCACGGCTGAATAAACTGTTGCTTCCACAATGATTAAAGTGTGCCCTTACAGTTCTGGAGGAAGCTAGAACATAAGTGGATTCCTACACTTACATATCACATACGGGAAGCAGAGGCCCCTTATGGTGTGTAGACTCTACTTTCTGTAGTCCTTTGTGATTCAAATGGTTTTATTGGCTTGGGTTAGGATGGGTTTACTTATAGTAGTAGTTAAGCTGAAATTGCTTCTTAAGTTACTCATACGGTAAATTGTAAGAGCACAGCAGGAGAAAGATGACTGCTGAGATATTCAATCTGTGGGTTTCATTCATGGATGGATCTCCGTTTTGAGTGTCCCATTCAATGGTATTGTACTACTACCCGCCCTCTCTTTCTTAAAGGCACAGTAAAAGTGAAATGTTTTGTCTAATCGGGAGAGAGAACGCACATAGGATACAGTATAAACAAGTGAAATTGGAAGTGATGACACAAACAAGTGAGCCGACAAAATTGGAACTGGAACAGCACAAAATTGAAGCTGATAAATGGGTACTCTCTCCTGATCGTCTGAAATTGGCAACCCACCTGAAAAGGTATTTTCTTTTCAATAAAGACCTGGAGAGACGGGGAGACCCGTTATTGAACAGGGGTTCACTTTATGCACTCTATAGCAATGATTACTATCAAAATATAGCTTTTTTTTTAAAGATTTGTTTTTGGGCTTTTTATGCCTTTATTTGATAGGATAGTAGACTGACAGGAAATGGGGAGAGAGATGGGGAATGACATGTGGCAAAGGTCGTCCGGATCGGGAATCGAACCGCCGACGCCAGCAGGCATCATAGCCTAGTATGTGGTATGCGCCTTGACCACCAGGCCAGCTGGCGCCCCAAAATATAGCTTTAACTATTTAACAATTTAGTTTTTGTTTTAAGCAAAGGGACACCTATATGCACTACCTTTTAGCCTGATTTAAACTTAACGTGCATAAAAAAATGCTGATCTGCAAGCTCTCAACGTGACTGCAACGTATTAAAGATTAGCTATTTTCTGTGCGTAGTCTATCTTCTTAACAGGCCACTGCTCATTCCCAGTTCCCACCCAGTCACAGCTATACTTGGAGAAGTGTGAGTGATGGGAAGGAAGTCGTTCAGAACACAAAATACGCGTTCCACATTCCCACATCTGGCTTGGGAGCTGGAGCTATTTCCGTGTCCAACACACAGCCAACTTCCTGTGGCCTGTGCCAGACAGGAAGTCATAAAGACAGGAAGACTTCCTGTATTGTTGCCAACATGCCGCAGCGGGCGTACATGCTCCATAGGACCAGGTTCAGTGATGCAATCGCTATGAAAATAACTCTCTAGTCTGAGCCTTTCCCAGGCCAAGAATTATATAGGCCAAAAGATAGACTTGACCTGTGATTTACACTCCGCTCACATCCTACATGGCAAGCCACTCACTTTCTCTCTTGCATTCACACACACGCGTGCACATGCACACACGCACGCACACATGCACGCACATGCACACAAAATGCACTGAATTAGATATTTTGAGTGATGATAGTTTCAGGGTTCCCCAATAGGGCACGCAGGGGGCTACTGTCAGGCCCCCACCAACCCGAGTAATAATGGTGGTATAAGAGCAGCAACAACACAAGTATATCGTCGTTGTCAGGTGGAAACCTCGTATCTCCAAATGTGTACGTTCTTTCGCAAAGTAAAGCCCTGCTTCATCATTCAAGGCCGTCTCACAAAAGTAGTGAAAACAGCCGATCTACAAGCACGTGCTTGTAGATCGGCTGTTTTCACTAGTTTAAATCATTTTTAAAATGATAAATGCAAAACAAACGGTTTTGGACATACAAGGTTTTCACCCGACAACGACGATATCTGAACTGTCGCTGGAGTAGTGGGAACGCCACCGTCGCCCCCTGCAATGCTGTGGCCCTCGGCTTGGTACCCTAGAAATGATTCGGCCCTTGGGGAAAACTAATTGGGGAACCTTGGTTTAGAATTAACTGATACGTGAATATATTTGCACAATCTATTTAAAATGAGTTAAATGTTTATATAAAAAAACACAAGCTTTTGGTGTTTGCAGAAATCTGGGTGTGCACATGCTGCCGTCTGTGTGTGCGTGCGCGCATGCATGTTTGATCTGTTTGGGAGTGAATGATTCAGTGCTGCAGAAGACACCTTTGTTGCTGGGTGTACAGCTGCAGTAAGGTTGCTCACTGCGCACACACAAGCACACACATGAACACACGCACGCATGCACGCAAGAAAACACGCATGCACACTTTACATGCACACTCTCACAGTTACACACACATATACTGTACATTAAGCACATACAGCCTCTGCAACGAACCCACCTGTTGGCCCGGGGCCACGTGCGTGTCCATCACTCCGTCTGGTCTGAACCCAGTGTCCCTCCCCCTGGCTTCCACCCAGCTTCCCATCTCTCTTTCTTCCTCCCTCTGTCGTCTTGACTAGAGATGTGGCCTGCCGCAGAGGAGGCGGGTATCAGGGGCGTCACAAGGGGGGGAAAAGTGGGACTGAGTTACTAGGGCCCAAGGTGGAGGGGCCTTAATTATGTTATACTTTAGCTATTACTACTATACAGATATACAAGCTCGCAAGCTTGTAGATATGCTATTTTTAAAAAGTCATGAAAATGTGTGCAGATCTTTGAATACTGTATATATATATATTTTTTTTTTAAGCGAACATTTGTAACTAAAATCTTGCTTCTGGGGGGTCCCTGGAACTAAATATTTTGAGATGGGGGTCCGTGGCCAAATACATGTAATTTTGGGGGTCCTTCACATGAAAAAGTTTGAGCACCACAGACATAGAAACATAGTTTTTTCAAAAAACCTTAGAAGGATTTGAAATATTCAAAGACTTGCACAAATGTTTACGCTTTAAAAAAAAAATAGCAGATCTACAAGCTCGCAGCGCGGCACTCGTTGCCGCGCGGTGAGCCTGTATATCTGCTATTTTTCAACAAAATAACGCATTGAATCCTTGCACCCAGGGCCCATGAATCTGGTGCGACACCCCTGGCGGGTATTGTCCACACCACGACTGTCACCACGACAACCGAGATGGCAGCTGCGCCTAAACCCATTCACCTCCTCGTCTCCGCCTCTCTCTCTCTCTCTCTCTCTCCTCCACTCTCCACACATCTCTCCGTTTGTCCCTGTTCATTCCTCTCCGTAGGTCCATCACAGGGACGTGCTGGCCATTGGGAAAAGCGGGACAACTCCCGGCGAACGGCCGGTTCATTCCCGGCCGGTCCAGGCCGGCCATTAGGAAAAAAATAAAAAATAAAAATGTTGGCCTTCGTTCAATTTTGGGGGCTGGGTGGCCAACAAAGTAAATCGTCACTGTCGGGCAGAAACCTCGTATCTCCAAGTTTTAAATTTGTAGATTCTTTCACAAAGCAAAGCCCTGCTTCATCATACAAGGCCGTCGCACAAAAGTAGTGAAAACAGCAGATCTGCACACAACGCTGAGGCGTTGTGTGCTTGTAGATCGGCTGTTTTCACTAGTTCAAATCATTTTTATAATGATAAATACAAAACAAACGGTTTTGGACATACAAGGTTTCCATCCGACAACGACGAAATATAACTCATGTAATTGGCCCACTGGCTTGTCACTTGTCATGATCTGAAATGGCAAATCTTTGAGTAGCAGCAGCGCTATAGAGAGAGATCTCTCTCTATAGCGCGCAATGAGGGCCTCTCCAACTCTTTTTTCCTGGGCCCTGGTCCATCACGTTGAAGGCTCTGGTCTGATGTGGGGTTTTCCTAATTCACGTGGCGTCACCTGTTCACAATAACCGTGGAATGTAAAGAGCAGGGTTACCAAAGCCAGAGTACAAGGGGTAGTTTGTCTTTCCCAGTTCCAGTTATTTATAGTGGAAAGGATCCTTCCCTCACCTCAGGGAGAGTTCATGTTAAGGTTGGAGGGCTCACTTTATTTTAACTCGGCACAAAACCAGCCATTCATGAATGGTAACTTCCCTTAGTAATGTCCATTTAATTGGGGAACTGGGCAAGTAAAACCTGGCAAATCTTAAAGCTCGGCTTCAGACGTGTGACCTGAGTGAAAAGGAACCGGTCGTTAAGTAAATGAGGACAGGTATCGGGTTAAGTTTCAGTGCCCTTCAGGAGTGGGTGTGGGGGCTTCTCACTGCGACAGCTTTCGCACCACAGGTGGTTCAGTTTTTGTCTACGCTGACCTATTTTTTTTTTTCTTCTTTTTTTTTCATGACAGGGAAAGTGAGAGAAGGCTATGTGTGTGATTCTCATGCAGGTGCAGTACAGGCGGGTGTCTCTGTGTAGCCTGTGTGTGTGTGTGTGTGTGTGTGTGTGTGTGTGTGTGTGTGTGTGTGTGTGTGTGTGTGTGTGTGTGTGTGTGTGTGTGTGTGTGTGTGTGTGTGTGTGTGGATTCCCATTCCTATTCATTCCAATGGAGCCTCAGTTCCTCACCATCACACCCACATGGCATTGAGTTTCCTTGCCATCTGTTGAGACAGAGAAGATGATACAACAAGATCCCAGGATGGACTCAATTAAAGGGCCATTTCACCTCTGGGACAACCCAATCTTATTTTATTGTTGTTTTTTTTTCTTTTTTGTTCAATCTGTTTTTTGAGATATTTTAGTATTTCAGCTTGTATTAGTGATGCTTTTTGCATCATATGATGCAAAACGCATCACTGATGATGCAAAATGCATCACTAGTCATGCTGAAATACTAAAATATCTAAAAACACAGATTGAACACAAAACATAACTCAGGATTGTGTTGATCGTGTCCCAAACAACAATAAAATAAGATCGGGTTGTCCCAGAGGTGAAGTGGCCCTTTAAAGTCTGTTATATTTTGTCATATGACTGTGCCACTCCCCTCAAAATAATGAATCTTCTGTGAGTGACAGTCATATGTCAACACATTATAAATTAGACTTGAGCCAGGACAACGAGAAAAAAGGGATAACATGGGGAAACAATATTATCTTTTAGCTGTAAGATTTATCCTGCCAACAAAGGCCTATCTAATTAAATTGAATTGTGACAAAGCTGTTGCAGGGGGGTGTCAGACGAAAGCAGATAACTAGAGAGAGATGGGGGGGGGGTTGACAGCTCACCCTCGGAGCAGCAGTTGGTCAAATTACCGTAAGACGGGTGATTAACTCCGCTGGCCACCCGCCACCCTGACAATAAACGATCTTATCAGTGGGAGTGGCGATAGTGTCGTGAGTCAACATGGATCAAAAAGGCTTTGTGGGCAAAACTGTCTGTGATCAAATGGTTTTCTCTTCCCCTGTGGTGACATCTGTGCACTGTGGTCACATGCCTTTATGAATGTGTGTTTGTGTGCGAAAGCCAAGGATAGTGTCAGAGTGTGTTATGCAAACGTGCACGCTGGCAATTAGGAGTCTTATGAAGTGGTGTCTTCTGGCATTCCCTCTCTGTCAGTAGTGTGACTGTTTGTTTTTACTGTCCCTGTCTGTCGCACTTCATACAAATCCATCCTCAACTCCCCATTATTTCACATTAAAAAAGGAAACTTTGTTCTCTGTCCCAGAAATAAGAAACCACAACTCCTTTTGTTGTTTGACTTTCTTTTAGTCGTTTTTTCATTTTCTTCCTCAAGCAACAAAAAATTAAATTGTCTACACATCATGGGCAAATGTCACACATTTTCTCCCCATTCATAGCCTTCCTATCCTAAGATGGAAGTGTAGGGGGGAATCAAGACAGATAAAACACTTGTGGCACAGCAGTGTTTTCCTGCCCAATTAATGAAAAATAAGAAAAAACTCTCCTCTCGTTGCGCTGGGAAACAAAAACCCAAACAAACAGAACGTCATTACAGCCCAGAAATCCCCTGCGCCTGAGCTCTCCCTAACAAAACCTCATTTGATACATTGTGTTACAACCCTCAAATCTCGAGTCAACGCTACCACGTGTTGTGGCTGGCCTGGGGGCAGCCATTGGTGACACTAAATTATGCTAGGCCATTGATTGGGGTGACAAATGACATGGTTCAAAGCTCAGTTCATTAGATGATCTCTCTTCACTGAAGGGACAACTAAAGTGGCCGGATAACAATGACTATTGTCAGGGGGGGGGGGGGGGGGGGGGGTTGAAAGCATCTAATCCCTCCCAAGTCTGTTTGTGCGCATTCATTCAAATTCCTGGAGTGCTCAAGTCTCTGTGGTTGGCTGAGGACTGACACATTTGTCTGGTTTCCAGGCCAGAGGACTGACAGGTCATAACAACAACAGATGACCATTTCAAAGAGAATGTATCAGGTGTCATGATATCGTCACTGTCCGGCAGAAACCTTGTATCTCCAAGCTTCAAATTAGCAATTGTTTCCGTAAATGAAAGCCCTGCCTCATCATGTAAGACTGTTGCAAAAAACTAGCGAAAATAGCAGATCTACAAGCACACTGTGCTTGTAGAGGTTTTGCTTGTAAAGGTTTCCACCCGACAACAGCGATATGCTGGCCCACGAGTGTGGCAGTGCAGTGTGAATGCCACTGCCTGTGTGCCATGTCACTCAAACGATCCCCGGGTTGAATAACCTCACACAGTGAGGTTGAAGTCCAATCTTTTTTCGTTCTTTTTTTCCCCCCACTTCTGCATTAGGAACCATTAGGGGCAATTCTAACCACAGATCTCAATCTGCTAGCAATAAAGCCGCATTGTTACGCTCCAGGCTCCAATAGTCATGTGACATGGGTAAGAAAGTTCACGAGGCACCCAAGGCAGACAAACACACGAGAAGAACACACCGGGACAGCGCATACGTGCATTTTCAATAACTGGGACTAGTATGCTGTTTTCCCCTGGTAAACATCAAAATCTAGAGTGTTCATTTGACTCTGAGGGTGTAAACATGGACCAGTAGAGGGTCCATGTTTACACTCTGAGAGATAAATGAACAGCAGATTTCACTGTGCAGTCTTCCTTCTGTCCGTGCATTTCATTTGAGTCCATGTGTCAGAGAGGTAAAGTCATAGCAAACTAAAGCAGAGGCGAATCATCATGATAGTGTTTATCTCAAAGTTATCATCACATAAGCAGACTCTGCCAAATGCAAAATGCCATTTTTTCCCCCCCTGCACAAGAAAACAATAGGAGAGCAGGCAAGGTTACATTTTGCAAAATGACAAAATAAACAAAGCAATACATCTTGAGACTTGAGAACTGAAGGTTGCCTTTTGCGGTGCCGTCAGAGAGGTTCACAACATTGTCATTTCACTAGGCTTTCGTCGTGTTTTGGCACAGGTGGTCCTGCGGATCCTCCATCATCGGCATAGCAAAACAGCACACGTACAAAAACCTTTCCAATGAGGGTCTTTAAGTTGGTGGTCAAGTCTTCTCATGGGTCATTGTCATATCAACAAACATCATTGACGGGGTAATTTTACAGAACTGTACAGAGGCTACAGAGAAAATATAGACACAAAAATAGAGTTGATATATTCTGCAAGAACAGCCCTAATAAGTGCTAGCTGCTAAGAAGAATGAAAAGAACAGAAACAGACGAATTAAGACGGACAGGCACTTAAGTGCTAATGCATAGCAGAGAAGATTAAAATGAGAGTCAAAGGAGTCAAAGGAGAGAACGGAGAGAACAGCGAGAGCGAGAGAGAGAGTAGATGAGAAGTTGCCCTGTAACCACACTGGCAGTTAAAACATGCCAGGTCTGGGGTCAATTCACTTTCAAATCAACCAATCAGGAAGTGGATTTTACCCCAAATTAAAAACTGTAAAAACCTTTGAACTTCCGAGTGCAGTAAATCTAAAAAGGTTCATGTAACACTTGGAATGAATTGAACTTAAGTTTCAAGTGACCCCAAACCTGGCGCGCAAGCACCACAACCGCTATACCGAGACGAAGGTTGTCAATGCTGGCCTTTGCAAAGCATTATCATGGCTATTGTTAGGATCTATATCCTGTGCTGTGTGCACTGCACATAAGCATCCTGAGACAATGGGGATTAAGTAGCATGCAACTGTCAGGAGCTATTCGCTAATAGGATTGCTTAGCTCCATATGAGGGGTCTCACCCTGAGCTGTAGTGAACAGGACCGGGCAATTGACCCCCCCTGGCACAAAATGAGTGTGTTCATTTGACATGTGAGTAGGGATGGGACGATATGCGATATTATCTTATATCGTGATAAAAAACACTCACGATAATCGTAATCGTGGAGATTTAATTTATCGTGATATCGTCCTCCATCATGCACTGGGATCAATTCACCTTTTATTTGCCGAGCTGCATTTCTGGTACCACTTAAACCCTCTATAATTGGTAAAAGGTTCTTATAAAATACGTAATCGATACAGTTTTCTAACTCTCTATCAAATGTCTTTGCCAAAAAAATTGTCGATCTACAACTCACGTTGTGACGCGTATTTTTTGACGCGTATTTTTTGGCAAATGTTCCGCCCAGGATAATGGATTTTGATTATCGTGATAATATTGTAAATCGTGATTTCTTTTGTCACAATAATCGTGATATGACATTTTCATATCGTCCCATCCCTACATACATATGAGTGCCTCTCATTTCCAATGTGCATTTAATACTGACTGTGTATGGCTATATTAACAGCACCAAAATGTGTATCCACCGTAAAGTGTCAGGTTGGTAGGTTTGTGGGCAGACAGAAAAAACAATAAGAGTCAAAGAAAGGGAAAATCGCCGGGGCAAACCGTGTCAAGCGATGAGCAGGAAGCGAACACAAGCTATGCTAGTCATAGTTCTCACAGTAAGGCCAGCTGGTTGCTAGTATATTATCATCATTATCGTTAGCAATGTGTCTCATACCAGTGCTATCCTCTGTACCGATTCAATCTGCAGCGGCATCATTCTTTACTACTTCAAAATAAAAGCACAAAAAAGCTTCAGTTAGTTTATGCTAAGAAGAAATTCTCTGTAAAATGGCTACAATTTGAAAATTAGGCACTTTTGAGCAGAAATATATATAGTTCTATATATTTTCTTTACCGTACTCTACATATTCAGCCATCGTTGGGCTTCTTATCAGTTCATCTTTTTTTCTTCTCTTCCTGGGATCAGAATTATTGCCGTCTCCCAGTTTGACGGCTGTTTTCCCGTACCCCCTCTGATCTGGCTTGCAATGTCCACATCTCTCAGAGTGAGGATGTTGTTAAAAAGAACCAAAACATTTTCAAATCATTTGGCACACATCCCCATTGGTTGATATAACCAATAAACAAAAAAAGAGAGAAAGGAAAAAGGAAAAGAGCAGTCCATCTTTTCCGTCTTTTCAAAGTGCTTCGGGGTGGGGCTGGGTAGGCGGGGGGGGGGGGGGGGGGGGGTGGCTGACCGGTCCAACTCCTGTCTCCTTTGACATGATTGGTGGCCACATAACAGATCGGGAGAGGAGCTGCAGCATGGAGCTCCAGGAGAGCAGTACCAGATTGTAGTTCATATTTTTCTTTTTTTTTGTGATAGATCCAAGGACAGGGCTCCGATATCAGCACTCTGATAAAGAAAGAGAGAGAGAGAGGGAGGGAGGGAGAGAGAGAATATTCAGTTAGACATGCAGTAAATAACAGTGGTGGAAAAAGTACTTGAATGTTTTACTTGAGTAAAAGTATCAATACTGCAATATCGAAATACACCGCAAGGGTGCCTTCACACCAAAATACCTATGAGAGTGGAATCTGCGTTCCGCCAATGCATTTCAATGATAAGGGAGTGTTTTTTGCAGAAATCCTTTGCTTGCATGAAACCGCTTCACTCTCATTGAAATGCATTGGCGGAACGTGGATTCCACTCTCATAGGTATTTTGGTGTGAGGGCACCCTTACAAGTAAAAGCCCGGAATTCCAAATCTACTTGAGCAAAAAAGTAAGAAAGTATTGGCATCAAAATGTACTTAAAGTACCAAAAGTAAAAGTACAACATGTTTGAAAATAGCAGCTCTACAAGCTCACAACGCGTCACATTGTGAGCTTGTAGATCGGCTATTTTCAAATAGCCACGGTATAGAATAGGGCTAAAGTGCATTAATGTATGTTTTATAATATTATAATTTATATCTGCAAAGTAACTAGTAACTAAAGTTTTCAAATAAATGTAGTGGAGTAAAAGTACAATATTTGGATCCCAGATGTAGTGGAGTAGAAGTAAAAGTATTGGAAATTGGAAATACTGAAGTAAAGTACAAATACCTCAACACTGTACTTAAGTACAGTACTTAAGTAAATGTACTTGGTCACTTTACACCCCTGGTAAATAATAACTTGAGAGGAAAAACCCCAACATAATATTATGACATTTGCTGTCTCCTCTGCTTAACGGTCAATCCCATTATCTCGTGTGTCAGATATCAGTGTCTGCTGGTGAGTCTGGAGCACCGTGACCAATACGAGGGAGGGAAACAAAAGAAATGCATGACGGAGCCAAAACGTGGTGGGAGGCAGGGACGTGCTGGCCATTGGGAAAAGTGGGACAACTCCCGAACGGCCGGTTCATTCCCGGCCGGTCCTGGCCGGCCATTAGGAAAAGATTAAACTGTTTGCACAGAAGTAAAAATTAAACTGTTTGCACAAAAGTAGTGAAAACAGCAGATCTACAAGCACACAACACCTCGCGGTGCCATAAATCTTTTGTCATAAATCTTTTGAGTAGCAGCAGCGCTATAGAGAGAGATCTCTCTCTCTATAGCGCGCAATGAGGGCCTCTCCAACTCGTTTTCCCGGGCTGAATCAGGGGCCCAGCACGTCCCTGAGAAAAAGCACAGTTCCAAACGGGACAAATCAGATGAAGGGGAAAGTGAGGACACCCACTGCTGCAGGCTTCAAGTCGGGGTGTGTGTGTGTGTATGCGTGTGTGTGTGTGTGTGTGTGTGTGTGTGTGTGTGTTACTTATAGTGTGCGTGTTACTTATAGTGTGCATGTACCACCAGGGAATACGGTAACACAGGGATGCAGAAAATAGCATGTCAGGTTTTTCGGGCAACTAGCTTTGCATCACGTTATGTAACCGAGCATGCAGACCGCTAGGAAAAGGTCATTATTGCAATAACACAAAGAGCTGTGATTTTCACCAGCACACACACACACACACACACGCACATGTACACGCACGCACGCACGCACGCACGCACGCACGCATGCACACGCACGCACACGCACGCACACACGCTGGGACAAACACAAACAAACACACGCACGTGTCTTTGTTATATAGAACAGTGTGTACTTTTGGTAAAGGGGTTGGAGGGTGGGACTGAGACTTGAGGATATGTGCGCTATATAGAGTGGAGAGCAGAACACTTGCTTTGCACCAACCAATCGTCAGCCTTCCTCCAAACAGACCAATAATGATCATATATATATTAGTAGTTTCATATCAGGGTCACAGTGAACAGGGACTGAGTTACTAGGGCCCAAGGTGGAGGGGCCTTAATCATTTTATGCTTTAACTATTGAAAAATAGCAGATATACAAGCTCACAATTGAATTCATTGATCAAACACATATAAATGCGATTTAGGAGGTAGTAATCAAATCACAGATCCAGGTTACCGTGCGTCTATTACTTTAAATACACCTTTAATAGGACATATCCTGCAGGTCAAGTCTGACGGGCGCCTTTGCAAGAAAGGCACCGCGGCTTGTAAACAAGTCATTACCAGTCAAGCAATACAACAAGCAGCCAGAGAGCTAGCATGGCGGCCCAGTTGAGGAAGAGCGCTCCCCCAAGTCGCCGTCCTTAAAACATTCCCCAGCCCTGCTCAGCTCTCTAATTGTACGGGCCTACTCTATATTTACAACCCTCCCTTGCTCCGTTTTCCCTTCTTTCTTTCTGGTGCAGTGGGCTATATTTAGTGCCCCCCCCCCCCCCAGCACAGACGGTGCCTGCCAGCCCGTCCAAGCCCTGATGGCCCAGAGTAGAGCACGCAGCACATATGCAGCGCTCGTTCTGCCTGAAGACGGCAACACAAACAACCAGGGCGAGAAATGCAGTAAAGGAGACAGGAGACGGAGACGGTGGACCTGTGCGAGAAGTGCACAGCAATGGACTTGGACTGATGTGAACAAACACACAAACACAAGCATGCGTGCATGCAGCACATGCAGAAACACGTGCACAGGAATATATATATATATATATATATATATACGGATGACAATCGCTTGATGCTCGCAGTGCATTGCTTTCCAAAATACATGGAACTATGAATGAAAATCATTAGCCAGGATCAGGGCCAAGGTCAGCAAGTGCATCAGTGCCTACACACACACACACACACACACACACACACACACACACACACACACACGCTCTCTCTCTCACACACACACACACCGAGTCACACTCCTGCACCCACACATAAGAGTCAGACAGGAAATGGTTCCTCTTCTTCTATCCAATCTAATCAGATATCCTTACTTTCTCTTGCACGTCTCCTTCCCTCCTTTTTTCCTCCGTCCGCCTCTCAGACAATCTCATTCATTTCCTTGTGTTGTTTCCTAATCGATATAATAATGGTAGTGGTAGAGACACTGTCTGTGTGTGTGTGTGTGTGTGTGTGTGTGTGTGTGTGTGTGTGTGTGTGTGTGTGTGTGTGTGTGTGCGTGCTTGCGGGCCATGCAGGGGTGCATGTCAGTCCCAAGGCTCTCTAACTCAAGAGGGCAGACAAGGCTATCTGCCTCTGCAGCCTGTGTGTAGCCAATAAACGGTTCCCTTGCCATCCGATTGTGTGTGTGTGTGTGTGTGTGTGTGTGTGTGTGTGTGTGTGTGTGTGTGTGTGTGTGTGTGTGTGTGTGTGTGTGTGTGTGTGTGTGTGTGTGTGTGTGTGTGTGTGTGTGTGCGCGCGCGCGCTTTTGTGTCTGGAACAGTGGGGAGAGATAGTCTACTCCCGTCTGTGCGATGTCTCAATCTAGTGCTCTATAAAAGTGAAAGCCACCCTGTTCTCTCTGGTTGTAAATGGAGTCTGTCATTTTGGAACGACACAAAACAAAAGCTGCTCTCCACAAGACATGAGTCACTCTGACCGTTGGTCACTTGCCCTGTCAGTCAGTCTGAGTGGATCCGACGTTTCTATTTCTTGTTTCTTGTTCACTTTCAGCCATGAGACGGTGTTTATTAGAATGTGGCACACTGCAAAAATCTTGAGTGATGACTGGATGACGAGGGCGTAAGAACTCACCCATACGGGTCCAGTTTTGCATTCAGCATTTTTAAGTGCAGTGCATAAAAGAAGGCGGGCACGTGTACACAGACATCAAAGGGGGCTTGAGCCCCTGCCCTTTTACCCGTCTGTAAAAAAAAGGGCCCTCTCCAGACCATGAATGCAGTTTTTACTATGGTGAGAGAAATGCAAATGCCCTCTTTCCATGCCATACAATACATGAAGGCAGCATTCAAGAGAATTGCCTTGTCCAAACTCTCCTGAACTTGAACCAGCATCTTGTGGTGTGTAGGAAGCAAGCATCGAAATAGCCGACCTCCAAGCTCACAGCTGCGACACGTTGAGAGCTTGGAGGTCTGCTATTTTAGATATTTTCACAAAAATGTTCTTTCTTAACATTCTCTGCACGTCCCTGAAATAAGGCAACTAGTAAACAGAAGCAGAGGAGTTGACCTTACTGTTGATGGATGACAGATGAGGTCAGAGAGAGAGAACAATGCATGTGCCGTGGCATATTCTGCCAATTTTGCTTAAAAAAAAGATCAAAACCTTTTATCAACACAAAGTTACATTTTCACAGACTGACTAGACCTTTTAGTCTAGGGAGAGCGCCCGAACAGAGCTCATGCTTCCTTCAATGCATGATGAGTGAGCAGGCTGCTTTTATCACCTGACAGGGTGATAATATATGCCATAATTATTCCAACCAGTTCCTTTCCCCTCCATCAGGCGCCCCGGCTGGCCAGGGGGAGGCATTATAGAAACGAGGATTACTGCATATTTTGAGGGTGCCCATCTTAGAATGGTAAATGGTAAATGGTGCATTTATATAGCGTTTTTATCCAAGGCGCTTTACATAGATTGTGCATTACATTCACCCATTCATACACCGATGGCGGAGGAAACCATGCAAGGCACCAACCTGCTCACCGGGAGCAATTAGGGGTTCAGAGTCTTGCTCAAGGACCCTTCGACATTAACTCAGGGGGAGCCCGGATTCGAACTGGGAACCCTTCGGGAACCCTTCGTGCTCTAATAACGGTTTCTCTACCCCTGAGATATGCCGCCCCTTAGAACACGCCCCCAGCGTCCCCGGCAGGAATCCAACGCGGGACCTTCTAGCTGTGAAGCGACAACGCTACCGACGGCTCCACCGTGACCCCTGACAGGACCTTAGCACAATCACGCATTTCTTTTACTAGGAATAATTTTCCAGGGAGATCACAGTCCCATTAACCATGGGGCTGTGATCAAGTTACTACATACATTAAACATACAACATTATATATAGTCCTGGGGCCAATTCTGATATCTTCACAAATTGGTACCACCCAAGGTGACCGTACATTTTTTACATTTTTGACTTCCTACATGTCTCTAGTTTACATTTTCGTATGATAACCCTTTCTGAGACCCAGCTTAATTGATGTTATCAGCCGCTAGAGTCGGTCTCCCATCTACTTTCTATACAGGAGGAAAATACCCAGAAAACATTTTTTTTCTGGGTATTTAAGTAGGATGTGAGGGGTCTAACTAGGGGGTTGTCATGATGCTGAATCCATTGCAAGCATTTGTTTTGCACAAAAAACATTCCTTGGGCTACAAATGGCCCCAGAATACGCCCACAAAACTGATGAAACTGATGAAAAGTGATGACTCATCACTTTTCATCACTAAACCATCGTTTTCTGGGGCCATTTGTAGCCCAAGGAATGTTTTTTGTGCAAAACAAATGCTTGCAATGGATTCAGCATCATGACAACCCCCTAGTTAGACCCCTCACATCCTACTTAAATACCCAGAAAAAAACTCTTTTTCTGGGTATTTTCCTCCTGTATAGAAAGTCGATGGGAGACCGACTCTAGCGGCTGATAACATCAATTAAGCTGGGTCTCAGAAAGGGTTATCATACCAAAATGTAAACTAGAGACATGTAGGAACTAGGAAGTCAAAAATGTAAAAGATGTACGGTCACCTTGGGTGGTACCAATTTGTGAAGATATCAGAATTGGCCCCAGGCCTAATAGTACTGTATGTATGAGTTTCAAAAGTTCTAATGATACTCGATATAGGCTACCTCATAAGTTTCAGTTCAAGTACAAGCATGGCATAAGTGACATTACCGACGTTTCACGCAGCAAACAATAGCAAGAGTGCTTTTACAATAGTATAGTTTGCATTTCCCTTCAAGCGGACAAGTGCGTAAAATGGAAAGCAGGACAACGGGGAAACCTGAGACGGATTTGAGCTCCCATACAGTTGGGAGTGTGTTGATTGAATATTGGCAGTCGTCAGTGGTGGAAATAGTACTCACATTTTATACTTAAGTGAAAGTATCAATATTGCAATGTACTTGAGTAAAAGTACAAAAGTATTGGCATCAAAATGTACTTAACTGTTCTGCTGCTGTAGACGATCCTCACCGTCATTCAAATCGGTGACTACATGACGCCGTTGACAGCGCTCACCGTCAATCTTACTGTATTTACAGTAAATGTATTAATACTTACATAATGTCGCTCCGGTCGCGGCCGCATCGGTAATGTCCGCGATTTGTTTAAAACGCACGTTGGGCGTGCACGCGAAGTGAAGCTCCTCCATGTTAAGTCAATGGAGAGGCCCATAAAGAGACTTCATTTAATCCAAAAGAGCCATTTTGAGCCATTTTGCACCAGATCTGATGTAAACAATACACACGGCAGGGCGCAGCCATGTTTCTCTTCTCGGCTCACACTGTCATGTGACTAGATGACGTAATCGTTGCCGTCAAGTGATAATCCAAAAAAACAAAAACAACCCCCTTCCAGCCCTTCAAAATAATAGCGGCGGCCGACGGAGGAAACGGCGCGGCACCAAGGCAACAAGCAACCTTCAGATTAAGAGGCACGAGTTGTGTTAAAGTACCAGAAGTAAAAGTACAAAATGTTTGAAAATAGCCTTGGTATAAAATAGGGCTAGAGTGGTTAATGTTTTATAATATTATAATGCATATCTGCAAAGCAACTAGTAACTAAATGCTTGTAAGCTCACAACGCGTGAGTACAATATTTGGATCCGAGATGTAGAGGAGTAGAAGTAAAAGTATTGGAAATTGGAAATACTCGTGTAAAGCACAAATAACTCAAAATTGTACTTGAGAAAATGTACTTAAAGGGATATTCCACTTTCAACAGGGAAACACCTTGTGGGCTTTTCTCCACATACACACCCATTGTAACTTCAAACTCTATTTTAACCATGATGACACCCATTATTTTTTCTGGTGACTCATACTACCCTCCTAATACGTGAGCAGGCCGTGTTTTTTCGATAACCTTTTTCATTTATTTGTAATAATTATTTGGGAAAATGGAAAAAATGAAATACAAAAAATTATAATTAAAAATAAATGAAAAAGTTATTGAAAAAACACGGCCTGCTCACGTATTAGGAGGGTAATATGAGTCACCAGAAAAAAAAATTATGTGTGTTTTTAATGAATCTGTCATGGTTAAAAATGAAGTTGGAAGTTACAATGGGTGTGTGTCTGGGGAGAGGCCCTGGGCCTGGAGGGCCTGGTAACATTTACATCAAATATCTAAATATTGAATCAAGCAAATTAAAAACTGTTCAGGGTGTTCATAAAAGCCTGATTAGACGATAAAATTAGTGAAATATCCCTTTAACAGCACTGGCAGTCGTCAGTGCCAGGAGATGCCAGGATGTCAGTAAGTCAGGAGCACACAGTGCAGTAGAATCTTCCCAGTAGCGTGGCACGCTCGCCTGATTTAATTGCATTTCCTTATGTAATGAATTGTGCGCGGCCAACAAACACACCCGCACCAAGAGTCTTAATGAGAAAACATTACATCCGACTCATTTGAGTGGACATGCTGATGTTCAAATATTCATGAGAGAAGAATACATTTAACCATGCCACGATGCACAGTTGCTCCACTGCAGCTCTCTCTCAATCTCACATGTACGCTGCTCCCTCGTGCCTTTGACGCTGCCGCTGTCAATCAACTCTCTTGGCCCCAAAGACCCCCCTCTTGTTATGTAATAAGCTGTTTACCCAGACGTGTGTTTGTGTGTGTGCGTGCGTGTGTGTGTGTGCGCGTGTGTGTGTGCAAGCGTGCGTGTACAGGAGTGTGTACATACCCGGGGAATGGGGATACGGTTGCACAGAGATGTGGAAAGACCTTATGGGACTGTGGATTAGGGCTGGGTATTGGAAAGCATGGAGGACTTGAGTTATAATATTTTTTTTGTTTTTTGTCACATTTTGTCTAAAACAAAAATATTATTATAATAAATTTAAACCAACAATCCATTTTCCGTAAATCAAACATTTAATTCAAATGCATTATTTTGTAATAATCATTTGAATCGATTAGTTCGCCGGATTTATAATTAGTTGCGGGATGCTGTCACATACCAAAAATAACTGATATACAAGCTCACAATGCATCAAGGCGCGATGCTTTGTGAGCTTGTAGGTTATCTTTTTATATAGCTATAAATTAGGCATAAATGTGGCCCTACCCAAGTGTATAAATATTTTCTTAACCCCTATGCACGCACGCACGCACGCACGCACGCACGCACACACACACACACACAGCCTGTTTTAGCACAGGCGGGGACTTGCTGCAGTGCAGACGTGTTATGAAAGAGGGATATAGCCAGAGCATAAGAAATAAAGAGCGAAGGTGAAAAGCTAAAAAAGAAAAGTGAAAAAAAGAGGAAAAAAAGGCCAGAGGCAGGATGGAATGCAGGGGGTAGACTGAGTGAATGATAGAGAGGTAGTCATAAAAGCAATAAGGTGTGTTTATGACATATGGCAGATGTTTGGGCCATGACTCAGACAGAACCAAATGCGAGGGGCTTAATTAAAATCACAAGGGCTCAATGGTTCTGCTTAAATTCAAATCTAGAGTTATAATTTGCAAGAAAAACAAACAACAACAAAAGGGGTTGCATAGGATTTTTCTCTCAACGTCAATGATCCACCACTGGCGTCCATCCAAGGTCTGGATGTCAAATGTTTGTATGGTTTTACAATGAACTTGAGAATGAAGTTGAATAGGCCGATATTTGGTAAGCAGCAGGGCAAATCAAATGTAATTTTTCTTTTACCAAATCCTTCAATATCAATATTGTGATAATATTGTATTTGCGACCATAATACAACATTTTGACGTACGTACGTACGTACGTGATAAAAACCAGGGAAAGACAACACTTATATCCATATCCCATCCCAATATCCAAAATATCTAGTACATTATCTAGTCTCATATAACATTATCGATATACTGCCCACTAGGGCATTCATGAATAGTTATTTTTAGTATTCGAATTATTCAAGCTCAAAGTATTCGAATAGTCGAATATTCGACAGGACTGGCCAAACTGTCAAATATTAAGTAAGCAAGAGGCGAACGCGAGGCGTTGTGAGCATGTAGATCTGCTATTTTCACAATATTTATCGGCGGAACCGAGTCACATTAAATGTAATACCTACAATTCCAAGTGCTTGTCAGGGTGGGGGTCCCCAGTTCAAATATGTTTATTTTGGGGGTCACAGCCTAATTTATTTAATTTGTTTTTAAGAGAAAACAATAAAAATGTAAATAAGCGAATATTCGACTTCGGTGAACATCATCGAATAGTGACTTTGATATTGGAATATTTGGTGAATGCCCAACGTACTGCCCACTGCCCAGCGCTAGTAAACAGGGCCTCAGACCGACATGCAGGCCTCACACACAGCAGATGGTCACTGTCGAGTGTCGAGCGGAAATCTCCATATTTATTCTCGTACATTAATGCACTATTTTGTCCTGCTACAGTGTCACACAAAAGTAGCAAAAATAACCATTGCATCGCAACGCGTTGTGTAGATTTAAATCATTGGTTCTCAATGTGGGGTCCCCAGCTTAATGATAATTAGGAACCAAATGGACCCTTATGGGGCTGTAACTCTGAGAGTGTACAAATGGAACCAAATGGAGACACGTTACCATTTGTACACTCTAAAGAGTTAAATTAACATAGATTTTACATTTTATAAATTGGGGTCTCTGGGATGGGGATCCGTAGCCTAAAATGCATGTGTCAAACTGGGGGACCTTGAAATTACAATGGTTGAGAATCACTGCTAGAGCCGTAAAAGTCTTCTCTTATATGGGGGTCCCTGGCATATCTTTTCAAACGGGTGTCCGCGGGCTTATAAGTGTCAATTTAGGGGTCCACTGATCTAAATAATAAAATTTGTGGTTAAGTGTCTCTCGGTGTGTGTGTGTGTGTGTGTGTGTGTGTGTGTGTGTGTGTGTGTGTGTGTGTGTGTGTGTGTGTGTGTGTGTGTGTGTGTGTGTGTGTGTGTGTGTGTGTGCGCGTGTGTGTGTGTTTTCGCAAAGTAAAGCACTGCTTCATCATACAAGGCCATCGCACAAAAGTAGTGAAAACAACTTTTGTGCGTTGCGTTGCGAGGCGTTGTGTGCTTGTAGATTGGCTGTTTTCACTAGTTTAAATCATTTTAAAAATGATAAATCAATGAAAAATATTAACAAGAGCCTGTGATTAAATAATAAATACATTGGATCCATCGGAAAACAGTTTTCTTCTTTTTTTCTTTTTTTTTTACATTTCCTGAAAACGAATGGGTTTAGACATACCAGGTTTCCACCCGACGGACAGAGAGGAGATAATGATGGGAGAGAAGCAGAGGGTGTGTTGTACCACATGGACCTTTTGGAATGTGTGTGTGGGGGACAGGAGAATGTGCAGAGAGAGGACAAGAAGGAGAGAACATTTTCATTCCTGAGGACAATGCGCGCGCACGCACGCACGCACGCACGCACGCACGCACGCACACACACAAACACACACACACAAATCTACAGATCTACAAGCTCACAACACGTTATGTTGCGACGCGTTGTGTGCTTGTAGATCGGCTGTTTAAATCATTTTTAAATGATAAATACAAAACTAACGGTTTCGGACATAAAGTACATGGTTTCCACGCGACAACAACAATACACATACACACACACACACACACACACACACACACAGAAGCAGTGCTAAGCGAAAACCCCATGACAACAGCAACCTCTTTCACTTCCTGCACATAGATTATATTTTGCATGTTAGGCTAACATGATATGATATATGCTTTTTCCCTCATACTAGAAAAATAAATCCACAAGGGCAAATATTGTCGCTGTCCAATGGAAACCTTGTATGTCCAAAACCATTCGTTGGA
>NC_137821.1:31125740-31185740 GCF_963921795.1 Nannobrachium achirus | reverse complement strand
AAGAGGGCCCTGTACTGCCGTGAAGGGGGCCCATAGATTAGGAGATTAGAGACCCCTGATATATTGGAAATGACAAAATACATATTGTCGTTGTCGGGTCTAAACCTCGTATCTCCAAGTTTCAAATTTGTATGTTCTTTCGCAAAGCAAAGCCCTGCTTCATCGTACAAGGCCGTCTCAAAAAAGTAGTGAAAACAGCCGATCTACAAGCACTGTAGATCGGCTGTTTTCACTAGTTTAAATCATTTTTAAAATGAAAAATGCAAAACGAACGGTTTTGGACATACAAGGTTTTCACCCGACAACGACGATATAATAGCCTATGAATTTATAATACTGTCCCCAGTAGGGGGGCCCTTGGGTTTATTAAACCCATCAAACTTACACAAATTACGCTTGTGGCGGTTTGTAATGCAGACGAGACATCAACCCATTCACATGCATAAAGCAAGGAGGATTAATGTGGACACAGCCACGACATCATGTAAATGAGTGGCGTTATGACGCACGGCTGACCAGTGTGTGGCTGTGTGTATGTTTGCACGTGTAGAAGAGTGTGTGTGTGTGTGTGTGTGTGTGTGTGTGTGTGTGTGTGTGTGTGTGTGTGTGTGTGTGTGTGTGTGTGTGTGTGTGTGTGTGTGTCGTGTGTGATGATTCATATTCAGTTTCTGCTGGACTCTAAAACTCCCTCTCACCACTGTTTACAGATGACCACTAGCACCAAAGGAACACACAGTGACTTCTTTGCCTGTGCACACCGCGCAAACAAGCTCACACTTGCACAGCATGTTGTACACACACACACACACACACACGCATATTACACGAAACACGCACACGTGGGAACGCTTGCAGCGAGCGAGCAAGAAGAACGCATAATCGTCACTGTCGGGCAGAAACCTGGTATCTCCAAGTTTCAAATGTGTAAATTCTTTCACAAAGTAAAGCACCGCTTCATCACACATGGCCGTCGCACAAAAGTAGTGAAAACAGCTGATCCACAAGTAGATCGGCTGTTTTCACTAGTTTAAATCATTTAAAAAATGATAAATACAAAACAAACGGTTTTGGACATACAAGGTTTCCACCCGACAACGACGATATGCGCTCACGAACCCCGTCCGCTCGCTCGCTCGCTCTCGCACTCGCGCCATTTCCCGCTCGGCAACCCGTGGCGCTGACATCCGACGGCGAATACAAACAAATCCATAAAGGACAAATGAAAAAACAGCAGAAAAACAAATTAGAAACGAGCGAGAATGTGCGTGCATGTGCGTGGCGTCGGGGGGGGGGGGGGACATGATGGTAAGCGGGGGCACACGTGTCGCCTCTTCGTCATTCAAGCTCCTCTTATTTATCTTTCCCTCTCTCTCTCTCTCCCTCTTCGCCTTCTGCCGCTTCTGCTCGCTACACGTCAGACGGCGCCCGCCAAACGAGCATGTGCGAGAGCGACACGCTCCTTTCATTTGGCTTCTAATGCCGTGATTAGGTTGTGCGCGATGGCTAGAGAACATTGTGTGAGGGCTCAGGCGGTGTCTATGACACGCCACCACACACACACACACACACACAGACACATTGCGCACAACGGGTCAATTTCCAGCCTCAATAACCATCAGGGTAAAGCGCAAACGTGGTCCCGGGGCCGAGGAGCGAGTGCTGACGGCGAGGTGACGTCACAGAGAAGGCAGCGTGAAGGTTAATGATCATTCAGTCCAATAACGGAGGCGGTGAGTAAACATCCCTCCTCATTCATTCGATCTGCGGCGAGTTATATAAGGCCTAGGCACTGTTTGTTCTTCTCTCTCCTTCGCTCGCTCGCTCTCTCCTTCTCGCCTCCCCACCAACAAGATTAAACCGGCCTTGCCTAAAGAGAGAGAGAGAGAGAGAGAGAGCGAGGGGAAGCAGGGGGGGGGGGGGGGGGTGCATTCTTGATCTTGTGCGTTTGTATGCAGAGGGGCTGCGGGGGCCAGGGGTGTTTGCATAAGGTGATTGACAGAGGCAGGATGTGTGTGTCTCGGAGTGACAGGCAGACAAAATATGTACGTACGTCTGTGTGGGGCCTTATTCTTTTGTGTGTCCACGTATTCACATTTTTGGGGGTGGGGGGGGGTGGGGGAAGACTCTTTGGGATGAAATCCGAGTCTTGATCTGAAGTTTAGCTATGGCTTCCAGATCACACTGAATCAGGAATGGCTGGCTGGAGGAGAAAGCCCCTTGCTTAAGAAAACGCTCCCAGAACAGCTCCTGTTCTGAAAGCCGAGAGAGAACATTTTATGTTTCTCCGGTAGTGTAGCTACAAACTGGGCTGTGTGTGTGAACTGTGAAGCACATATTGATCCAAAGGGTCTGCTGGATGTTTGCCATGAACTTGAAAGTCAACAATCGGCTCACTTTCCAAGAGTTTCCAAGTAAAATATGTCTGCCCTAATATTTGTATTCTTTCTCATTATTTAACTACATGGCTTTCCTATTCTGGGGCTAACATTCTGTGAAATTAGCTGTTCTATGAGCTTGCACGGAACAAGTGTAAGTATATAGAGTCCCGAGGACGCTGGTCAACTAAAGTATATAGGGTTAAGTGATTAAACATTTCAGATATCCTATCGTTTTTTTCTTTTTTTTTACCAAAAATAAGGTATGTGGTTAACAAAAGTCTAAGAGACATTTGAATCCATTTTTTTGTGCAAATTATTTTACTGATATTAATAATTAAGTGTACGTATAAAGTGTGTCGATTTGTGGACTGTCATGAATGTCATAAGCCTTTGTTTGCGAAAGAGCTTATACGACACAGTCCTTTAAAGAGTGCGTATGCGGGGCTCGTGTTACGCATACACACGCGCTTTGAAAAGCCTGGTGTTGTTCCCTCGGCGCACAACAGGGACCTTGAGAAGAAGAAAAATACCTGGCAGGGTTCCCACACATCTTTACCAATTAATTTCCAAAACTTTTCCAAAACGTATCCAGAATAATTTAACCCGATTTCCAGGACTATATAACAATAATTCAGCTCAATAACGAGTTGCTTACTCGTATGCGCGATGCCCAAAGACAGGTAGTGTATGGTAGTGGTTCTCAACCTTTTCTGGCCGTGACCCATGAAATAATCATATTTTAACTGGGGACCCGGCACCCTGACGAGCATTAAGAGTAGAGGAATTTTGTATAACACGGTTCTATAGTGAAAATAGCAGATCGACATGCTCACAACGCCTCGCAACACAATTTCTGCCTCTAATATTTGACAATTTGGCCAATGTTTAATTTGTCATTTCAGAGGTATTAACAAAATCAATAACCAAAGACAATGCATAGCTATTTTTCCAGGACCTTCCAGGACCCTTGATCAATTCCAAAATGTTTCCAGTACTGGAAAAATATTTTTCTAAATTCAAAATATTTCCAGGAATTTCATGACCGTGGGAACCCTGACCTGGGCACTTCAAAAGAGACTACCCAAATAAGATACCGGAGCACTCGACTGCACTCGGGTCTGCACGTTTTATCATTTTGCAAGGGTGACTGACGTCACCGAGTCAAATCAGCTTACCGGCATTTCTGAATTTGTCCAAAACCCAGTGACAATGTAGTGGGACTGGGAGCCCATGGCAGAGGTATGGAACGATAAGCTATATCATCGTTTATCGTGATAAAAAAAACACCCACGATAATCGTATCGTGGATATTTAATTTATCGTGATATCGTCCTCCGTCATGCACTGGGATCAATACACCTTTTATTTGCCGAGCTGCATATCCAGTACCATTTAAACCCTCTATAATTGGTAAAAGTTACTGTATAATATACGTACTTGATAGAGTCTTTTTTCACACTATCAAATGTCTTTGCCAAAAAATAGCCGATCTACAAGCTCACAATGCGTCGCGTTGTGACCTTGGCAAAAGTTCCACCCCAGGATAATGGATGTTGGGGATATTTTGATTATCGCCATAATATTGTAAATCGACAATAATCGTGATGTGACATTTTCATATCGTCCCATCCCTAGTTGGAACAAACACCGAACACACTTCCTACCAAGCCCTCTCTTCAGTTTGCCCCCCCCCCCCTCCTCCCCCCCAGTCCCAGGAAGTGAAAAGGTTCAAAGCTCAAGTGGGGAAGCAAGCAAATGAGATTTTATGTTGGATGTGCTGAGAATAGCAGCAGTCCAGCCTGCTGCATGGTGGACCCGATCCCGTTCCCACCGTCAGCACTAAGGCTGACCCCCAGGCCAACTCTGACCTGCACTCATCCCCTTGAGCCTGACCCTCTGTGCCTTGACCCTCCACCCCGTCTATCCGAACACACACGCGCACGCACACGCACACGCGCACACACACACACACACACACACACACACGTACTGTACATGACAACCTCAATGCATTGATAAACAAACACTCACTGAGTACATGTGCACACAAACACAGTCTGTGACTATACACACACACACACACACACACACACACACACACACACACACACACAAACATGCACACACACAGACACAGTGTGAGAAGCGGCTCATTAGCAGACGGTAATCAGCTTAGTGTACAGTAGGTCTCTGCAGTGTCGCCCAACCATGCTAAGCTCTTACAGACAAACACAGTCAGAGCAGTGGCTGAGCGTTACGCCCCTTGCATCCAAGCGCACGCACGCACGCACGCACGCACGCACGCACACGCACACACACATTTTTTTGTCTTAGGAATGCGACAAAAACTAAAAATATTATTGAACTCAAGTCTCATGGCGTTGCATTTTGGGGGTGAACTACTCCTTTAATCGCACTGGAGGTAATTACTTTCAAGCTGTAATGGGGTAGCAAGAAATACCGAGCGTTGCTGACACGGACGTTAACTAACGCGAGGAGGGGCAACCAACGTAGACATAACAGAGAGACGTGTTTGTGTGCGTATGTATATATGTGAGCACGTGTAAAAGTTAAATAGCAGGAGTGTGAGTGCGCAGCTCGACTCCCCCCCCCCTCCCCGAGAAGAGAGGGAGTCTGAAGCCGTCACGCGATGCAGCCGTCCGGAGAGAGCGGCCAAGAATAGCAGACCGACAAGCTCACGACGCGTCGCGGCCGCGACACGTCGTGAGCTTGTCAGTCTGCTATTCTCGGTATGAATAGGGGGCTTGAGGCAAAAAGAAGAAGAAGAAGAAGAAATGTGTGTGTTGATGAACAGGTCCCTCCTTCCTCTCCTCCGGTGCACCCAGTCACCTCAGGGTGGGGGGACGGGGGGAACCCTGCATACATCCCATACCACAGAGCACAATCACTGCTCTGTAGCCCTGGAATACACACACACACTGAGCTCCCTGGCTCACTGCCAGATGCACACACACACACACACACACACACGCACACACAAATTCACACACGCACGCATGCACACACACACACACACACACACACACACACACACAAACACGTATGTGCGGTACAGAAGTCGGTGCAGAACGTTCGATGCATACAGAGTAACAGGCACACGCATACGGCGCCTATGCATGAACGTACTTGCACAAACGTAAATACGCATATACACCTCAGACCAACGTGATGATATATAGTATAATACACTATCTCTCTCTCACACACACGCACGCACGCACGCACCAAAACACACACACTCCATTATTCATAGGAGCTGCTACAGTATGTGATCCTACGTATGTATAATAATTTCCCTCACAAGAAAAACAGACACACACACACACACACACACACACACACACACACACACACACACACACACACACACACACACACACACACACACACACACACACACACACACACACACACACACACACACACACACACACAGCTACAGTTGCCCTTAATTAACTCGGGCGGGTGGGTAGGGCACTGGCAGGGAGGGGAAAGGGGCGAATTAATGAAATATTTACCGTAGGACAGAGCGGTAATTTACCTCAAGTCACCTCAATCTCCCTCCTAGAGTGAAGTTAATTTCTCTGAAACCAACCCTGTGTTTACTATCAGATCAGAACCTGCACTGACCCCACGAGAGAGAGAGAGAGAGAGAGAGAGAGAGAGAGAGAGAGAGAGAGAGAGAGAGAGAGATCCATTCATTCACATGCGAGCTACAAAGCGTGTACGCAAACACTGCTCACACACTCGGTTGAAAGCCCCCCTAATCCACGGAACATGATTATAAGAGGGGTGTGAAGGGGGGGGGGTCTATGGGGAAAAGAGAGAGAGAGGGAGAGAGAGAGAGAGAGAGAGAGAGAGAAAGAGAGAGAGAGAGAGAGAAAGAGAGAGAGAGAGAAAGAGAGAGAGAGAGAGAGCGCACAAGAAGGCTGGGAGAATAAAACATTAAAGACAAGGGAGATGAGGATAAGGAAGAGGTTGGCAGAGAAGAGGGGAGAGAGAGACCTTGTGAGCCAAAGCGTTTTCCTTTTTAAGGGAGCCAATCAAAAGGCTGATGACAAAAGACACAGGAAGTGAGAGAGCGAGAGAAAGAAAGACAGTGGGAGGGGGGATATGTTGTTGACAGGACACACACTGACAGTGTGTGCGTGCGTGTGTGTTTGTGTGCGTACAGTACAGTATGTGTAAGGCAGCCTGTGACAGTAACAATGAACTGCACAATTTATGTAGGTCTAATAGGTGAGCGGCTTCTGGCCGGCCCACGCTTCCTGCTATGAGATTGGCTCTGACATAGTCTGAGCCAATCTTATTGGGATCAACTCCAGTGTGTGTCTGTGCGCGTGTGTGTAAACAAAGATGATCTTAAGAGTTTTAGAGGTGAGATGACCTAACACGTTTCTGTCATGGTCAATGACAATCAATAGATTAACATGTAAACACACGCACGCACGCACACACACACGCACACACGTGCACACACGTGCACACACACAAGGGGGGAACTGTGCTCTCTCCAATGGCGCCTCTTTGACTGACCAGGCTGCCAATACAATTCGTTCCCCCTACTGCTGTGTGTGCGCTTGTGTCTGTGTGAGCAGTGTGCCAAGTGCATCTGAATAAGGCACTGGGCAGTCAAAACATGACTAGCCTACTGAGCCATTGGCCGGGCTTTTACTACCTAATTGCCATGAGCACGCCTAGCCAACTAGTCACAAAGGAAGGGCCATAAATTAACTACCGCGGCTGTGGTGCTGTTGAGCAAGGCACATTGTTAACCATCCCGTAGTGCAGCTCAGAACATGATACTAACAGGGTTGGAGGGTTCAATTCACACTGGTGTCTTAAAAATGTATTTGCATGCCTGATGATGCAGTGTGGGGCCCTTCAGATATATGCGTCCAACAAATGATGTCACCTATTATTGTTTCAGTGAGTTACTGGGTTTCTCGCTGGGGTGAACAGGTCCATGTTAATGAATGTGTATCTACATGCAGCTGCCAGCTGGGAGCATGGAGTTGGTCAAATAACAGTGCATAAATAATGATAATGGGCCTGCAGGCATCCAACACATCCATTTAAATAAGTCTTATGTTTTTGTGGGAAAGAAAATGGAAATTCATTAAAATGTTATTATTAAAAAAGGAATACAGTGTTCTTAATGGGCATTGCACTAGATATTTTTTTAACCTGAAAAAATAGTTTAATAGCGGAATATATTAACCTTAAAAAACACATTACGTTTTTGGCCTTTGCTCTGTATGTATGTGTCTGAAGCTGTCAAAATGTCTAAAGCTAAAATAAAGTCAAAAGAAATAAATGAATATCACATTATAGCAGCTGCACTACTAGCCAAGTAGCCATTGCCCTAAAACATTGTTGCTGCCAATCACATTTCTCTGTGCATTATCGTCAAATGTTTCTTTTATTAAATAAACCCTTGTTTGCAGAATAGGTTGAATTCTGATAACATTGAAAGTGTCTACATCTGCATGTATGTTTAGCTTTTTGTTTAAATACAACATAGAGATAAGGAACCGGAGTGCGTGTCTGAGTGTGTGTCTATGTGTGTGTTTGTGTGTGTGTGTGTGTGTGTGTGTGTGTGTGTGCGTGCGTGCATGCGTGCGTGTGCGTCTGTGTTTGTGTAGCGTGATACCTGTTGAGTACAGAAAGCAAGTATTCTTTCCATTAGGGCAGGAAACGAGATCTTACCAGCCTCGGACGTCTGGAATTACTGTGCACGGCACGGCACGGCACGCAAGGCAAAAAACCCTGTCGTATTCAGACAAAGAGTTAGGACACTGAAACACACACATACGCTTCCTTGTCCTTATCAGGTAATCTCTCTCTCTATCTCTGTCCTTCATCTCTATCTCTCTCTATTTCTCTCCTTGGCATTCACCCTGATCTTGTGATGAGTGTAAAAATGAAGACAGTCAGGTCTGCCACTGTCACCATGATGACCGCTGGCGCCGGCTCCCCCCACTTTATCAACGTCGGGAGAAGGGCTGTCACGATTATGACATTTTACATGACGATTAAATTGTCACTCAAATAATTGCGATTAATGATTTAATTGTGTTTTTGTTGTTGAAAATTACATTTCTGTTTGGCTTGTAGGGTTTGAAGTTACACATGGTAGATATGACACCTAAATATACAAAGAAATTAAGGACATATTTGACAACTTAACACTTTTGAAAGAACATTGATAGTGGAAATTGCCGATCTACAAGCTCACAATGCATCGTGATGCGACACGTTGTGAGCTTGTAGATCTGCTATGTCCACTATTTTTTTTGGAGCTGTGTGAAGCACAGGCTCCCTATACGTGGCCGTGTGGGTGTGTCTGTCTGTGTGTCTGTCTGTATGTAGCCTGAACTTCCTAAACTTCGGCACGCCACTAGTCCCACAGTTTTGCCACCACACACTCGCGCCATATGTCAAATCGACCGGCTTACTCGGGAATCGTGGGCTATTACTTTTCTAAGAGAAAAGTTCTATAGTTTAATTGATATTAATTTATTAGTGAATTAATTTTCCCCATTGACTTATAATGGGAATCGCAAAAACTCACATTCAATTATTTGTCTCTCGCAAACCATAGGGGCTAGAGTTTCAAGACTTGGAGAGGAGGTTCATAATCATTTCAAGGATTAAATAAAAAATAATTGTGTCATTTGGCCGCATGGTGGCGCCATAACACCCCACTTTACGTTTTGGCCTGTAACTCTTGAACCGTAGGTCGGAAAATTATTATTTTTTTCCCTGTATTCCTTGGGTCATGACGCATCTCCCCATATAGGCCACGCCCATTTGCGCCATGATAGATTTTCCGCCATCTTGAATTTTCTCCAAAACACACTTTTTGCTCCTTTTCCTACATATTTTCTTCAAATGTCACAAAAATCGGTACACATGATCCACACACACACACACACACACACACACACACACACACACACACACACACACACACACACACACACACACACACACACACACACACACACACACACACACACACACACACACACACACACACACACACACACACACACACACACACACACACACAGGTGTGATTTTTAATGTTTGAACATATAAACATTTTTCAACATGTAAACAATTATGACGATTATCACAAAACAATTGCGATTATGTCAAAAAATTGCGATTAGATGATTATGTAATAATTGTGACAGGCCTAGTTGAGAGCCAGGCTGTCCCCATCCCCACGATTTACCGTATTTATGGGTTATTTCGAAGAAAAAAATAAAAAATGAAATAAGAATTAAAAAATACTCATTTAATAAAATCTGAAATCATTCACACATAAACACGATGTCGTAGGAGAGAGATGACACTGGAGCAGCACGGACAGTTGAAGCTTTTTTTTTTTTATCCAGGTGCTTTTATAACAAAGAATGACTGCTGTCTCCATCTTCTCGTGTCACGACTCTGTTAGGTGCCTATGACCATGACCTCTAACTAATAAAAGCAAGGTCACTCACTCGCAAACACACACACGCGCATGCACACACACACTTTAGCAACCACTATCGGCATGATCAAACCAAACAGGAAAAGCCAAGTATGAGTTTCTGTGTGTGAAAGCGTTTTTTTCGAGTGTGTGTGTGTGTGTGTGTGGGAGTGTGTGTGTGTTTGCATTTACAAAACAAAAGTATATGAGGCGAGAGGCTGACAGAACAGAGGGGCAAAAGAAAAACATAATAAAGGATTTTAAAATAAAGGACTAAAGTGTGCGTGTATGTGTGTGTGCGCGTCATCTCATCGCCATGGCAACGAGCGGACACAAATCTCACTTCCTTCCGTTCGCGGACATCAAAGTCTCCCTCTCTCTCTCCGTCAGACGCCCCCTTCGCTCATTTTTCCCCCTCGCTCTCCATTTTCTAATTTCTTATCCTTCACATTTCATCTCAAACGCCCAGACTCTCTCTCTCTCTCTCCGCTCCTGTCAGTCTCAGTCACTCTCTCACCCTCTCCATCCTGCCTCCCCCCTCCCCCCCTCCCCCCTGCTACTCATTCGCTCAACATTCATCTCCATCGCCCCTCTGCATTGTAACCATTGACAAGCTTTCTCTTCCGGCTCCCTCACTATAGCCGGCCTGTTCACAGCTGCAATGTTTGACCGTCAACAATAGCCCGTGAATGGGCCTTTTGAAGCTTGTCAAAATGAAGTAAATAATGGACAACGATAGCAAATATGACGCACGCACATACAGCACACACACACGCACACACACACACACGTACAATTGCAAACACTTTACAGAGGGGGAAAGTTTCCACTCGGGATGGACGTGAGAATCGAGAGGAAAAGTACAGAATATAACGGGCACTAGCTGATCTGACCCTGGTGGGTTCGCAGCACATTCTGGAGAGTTAATTCAATCCGGATGCTGTGGTGTAAAGTAGATGAGAACAGGTTGACCACGTTTTCACATGTTGCTCGTTGAGGCATCGTTGGTGTGAAAGGCGGCAGCCTCGTCTCTCTCTCTCTCACGTCTCACACCACAGACTACGGATGCAGATCAATGCCTGCGCACACACACACACACACACACACACACACACACACACACACACACACACACACACACACACACACACACACACACACACACACACACACACACACACACACACACACACACACACACACACACACACACACACACACACACACACACACACACACAACCCCACATGCAGAGATTAGGACCCCATTCATTCTACAGAATCTAAATCCTCCCCTTTTCCTCTCTTCTCTCACTGTAGTCAATGGGAGATTAGCCGGCGCCAGAGAATGCCTCGGGTAACAAGTGAAGCAGCGCACGCGCACGCACACGCACACACACACACACACACACACACACACACACACACACACACACACACACACAGCAGGTGTCAAATCATGTGGGTCTCAGGATCCACATGGGAACGGCATGGCTCCAATGTGAATCTCACAGATTTCTTGTGGGCCGGCCCGGCCTGTGATGTTTAGTCAACTACTGTGATGTCAGTCGTATGTTGTAGGACTCCCAATTTGAGCAAGGTTTTAGCCCAATCACAGTCCTATTGACGTCCACTATAAAATGATGAAAATACACAATATCAATATCGTCACTGTCGGGCAGAAACCTTGTATCTCCCAAGTTTCAAATTTGTATGTTTTTTTTTTTCGTAAAGTAAAGCCCTGCTTCATCATACAAGACTGTCGCACAAAACTTGTGAAAATAGCAGATCTACATCATTTTTCAAACGATAAATACAAAACGAACGGTTTTGGACATACGCCTCTATGTGAAGAGAAAGTAGTGGAGGTACGTCCGTGGCCTCCTGGCAGCATGCATACAAACATTGGAGCTGACGTGTCCAGTACAGCAGCTTGCATGGATTAGCTCCAGAGACAGAGAGAAAGTTTCTGCTTTGTTTGTTTTACCATTGATGTGAATATTGATGTGACAGTAGCCCCGTTTATATGACAGCCTCATTCCAATCTGATCTAAATAAACCCGATTGAAGGTATTGGATCAAGTGTTTACATGGGGTGAGATCAATCCGATCTGGTGTTTACATGTGCCCACTTTTAAATCATGTTGTTTCCCTGTATCCATTAATAATAGTAATAATAATGGAGCCTAATGCAAATGCACAGCCCCACCAAAGTGAAAAAATAAGCTGCAATGCTCTTTTAATTAGATTATTGGGGATGTGCGTTGTTCTGTATACATGTATTAGACCTATATTATCATTATTATAATCATCACATCCATATTTGCGCCTGACGGCCCATAGATTCACGATAATAAACAAAAGATCTGTATAATACTTTTAAAATGTAGGTCTACTCTCTTGTATCCCCTTACCCCAGCAGTCCCCTTTAAATATTATTTATCTGCTGAAGGATATAGGATATTTTGCTGGTGGTTCTTGGGCTATTTATGATCGCAAGAAGACACTAGTGGCCAGGTCAATCTGACCTGTTCAAAGACTCGCAGGAGGACACACACACACACACACACACACACACACACACACACACACACACACACACACACACACACACACACACACACACACACACACACACACACACACACACACACACACACACACACACACACACACACACACACACACACACACACACACACACACACACACACACACACACGTACAGGCGCGCTCTCCCCTCTCTCTGTCTCTGTCGCGCTCCTCAGCAATTATGCTTCATGAGTTTTATAATCGATCTGTCTTACGGTTCTCAATCGAGACAAGAGTCTCGCATGAGCGCACGCAAACACGCACGCTCACGTAGGCTACACAGATATTCTGCACATTTATAGATTGATTAAAAAATGCATTTATAAACTAAATAGACTAATGTGGTGAAACATCACAAAAGTGCCACTGCATGCGCAGAAAGAACATGTCACATTCTAATCGGGTTCGGTGTATACATGGAAGGAATTTCCTTTTGATCGGGTCGTAAAAAAGTCTAGAACACCCCTCTGCATCCGATCAGAATTTAAATGGGGTTTAAATTGGTTTTGATCAGGTTTATTTAGGTGTATACATGCAGAATTAGATCGGGTTTATCTAAAATCTTGTTTTTAATACGATTAGAAGCGTGCATGTAAACGGGGCTAGTGATTGTTTAAATACTGTGTGACTGTGTGATGTATCTCGACGACTCCGCGAATTAGTGCAACCTCAATATCTTTCGAGAATGAATAAAGGTTTCAATGAATGAATGACCCACGCACGCATACAAACCATAGACTGTAAAAAAATATGGACGGTGCGAAGCCATTGGTTTCTATGCGGCGAAAATTACGCTTGTCCCTTATATGGGTGTCGCCATCATTGTTTGAATGGTACCCCAGGAATCATAAGGAATGCTATTGGCTGCCAACGGTCACGTGCAACCACAGGGATACATGGGAGAATGTGGTCAGAGCCTCCCGAAATACAGCACACGAAGAAGAACACAGCCGGCTGGTATCAGCTTAGTTGGCCACGCCCCCCACAACTTTATCATCAATTTTAACATAAATGGGACCATATTTGCACGAAAACGCATATCATGGTAATTGAAAGGCAGTTTTTCACTGGCGACAGGAACCATAAAGTATTTATGACGATGTTTATTAAGGTTAGAAAATCAAAGGGGAAAATGAATGGAGTCCAGGGGAGAAAAAATCGTTTTGGTACCTCGCGGGGGGGAAACAGTGCAACTAGTGGCCAATCGTGGGATCTTTCTCTTCCGGGAAAGCTTCATGAATAATCCAGCCCGATACAAACACACGCACGCACACACAGAAAGTAACTTTCCTGTACAAAGCTCCACATAGCTGCTGAAGTCAGAAACATCCTATATGACAGCATACTCCATTATGTTTCTGTGCTACTCTGGAGTTCTAGAGTTGACTAGTGAGGCCTGCTGAAATTGCTTTGTTGCCTTGATGCTAGACGCTGCACAACGTTTTGCTGACTGCTGCTGGCCAAGGCCACGTCATTCTGAATTTAGCACGGCACGCGGTGGTTTGTCTGTGTGTGGGTGTGCGTGTGCGTGTGTGCAGTGTTGGATAAAGTACTCACATTTTCTACTTAAGTAAAAGTATCAATACTGCAATATAGAAATACTCTGTTACAAGTAGAAGTCTGGAATTCAAAATTTACTTGAGTAAAAGTACAAAAATATTGGCATCAAAATGTACTTAAAAGTAACAAAAGTTGAAAGTACTCATTATGCAGAATGTCCCATTTCACAGTTTTTAAAAATAAATCTTTTTAAAATTGCAGATCTACAAGCTCTGTGAGCTTGTAGATTGTCTATTTTCAAATGGCCGAAATGTATATAGGACTGAAGTACTGTATGTATGTGTATATGTATATGTATGTTTTGTAATAATAATCAAAAACTACAAAGTAACCAATAACTATACCTTTTCAAATAATTGTAGTGGAGTAAAAGCAAAAGTATTGGAAGTGTGTGTGTGTGTGTGTGTGTGTGTGTGTGTGTGTGTGTGTGTGTGTGTGTGTGTGTGTGTGTGTGTGTGTGTGTGTGTGTGTGTGTGTGTGTGTGTGTGCGCGTGCGCACTAGAGTGGGGGTATTCAACATGGATTACTCCACTGGCCACTGGTGACGTCCAGCTGGATTCACCCACTTCATGGACGAAGGTCTACAGAGACGCTTCTCCACTCCTCTGCTGTGGTCTGCTGCTGCTGCTGCTGCTGCCGTGGCGCACAGAGATGATCTCATCAAATGGAATGTGCTCGAAGTCAGTGGGAAAAACACACTCAACCTTCAAGTCCACTCATTCACATAAACACATGTGCGGCTGCGGGGACACGCGCGCACGCACACACACACAAGACCTTCACCACTCCCCCAAAACCCAAACACTGGAGGTTTGTCGCTAGGCACAGTGCTAGGGAGGTAACTCCCAGAGCAGAACACCCAAACAGAGCAAAAAAGGGACTTTCTGAAATGAAATGTCCTTGACTATAACAAGAAAATCCATCCAAATAATGGACACCGCCAGCAGCGTCAAGCAATGTTACCCAAGGAAACGTATCGAATGTCTGCAGGAAATACCCCATAAACAAAGGCAGATGATTATGTTTTGTCAAAAGTGAGACAAAAGACATGTAGCCTTGTCTTTTATCTTGAACTGTGTATGCCATCTGTTCTCTTATCACAGTGGAAAAAAATGAACTGTTCACTATGTAGACAAAGGCTAATTTAAGTTAGGAAATGTGTTAATTTGGATTATGTTGTTATAAAATGCTGTGGTCTATGCTCTTACAGTGCTGAATCTGCACGCAGATTCAGCACTAATAATACAATAATAGCACAATAATAATAATACTTGTTGCTCAAGGTACTTAACCACATCGAGACCATACAATATCAAAACTTACAAAAGCTGACAAATATAGTAAACGTAAGAGCAGCCAATCAGTTTAACGGCATCGTAAATGCAAGTATAAATCTTGAGTACATGTTTGACATTCAGTCTGACTGGGTCCCCAAGGACCTCAGGGTTGCTAAACTAAGGCGAAGCGTGAGCAAACGTGAGTACCAACAGCTCTCTCTCTTGGTCAACAAAAGCTCCACAATTGCTTGTTTCTGTGGCGCAAAGTCTGACACATAAATAAAGCACGCACTGGGCTGGCAATACATGTTTAGCTCCTTCGTGGAGGGCCAGCTGTAAGCCAATCACCCACTCAGCAGCACAGCAGGGAGGACCACACACGTCTGGAGAGAGATGACAGTAATGGGTTCAAAACGCTGCTGGTTTAAATCCCCCGTACCAACTGGTGGCCGGGAGTCAGATGTGAATCAGCGGCTGGAGAGCAGTCAAATCCTGAGTGTTAATTTAGGCATGTGCCATTTGAACACTTCCAGTCTTCAATTAACGCTCTCTGGGATTTTACTGCGTGCAGACAGACTGTATGGCAGTGGCCGCCAATTAAGTGCCCCTGAGAAAGCAATGTCTGACTAAAATCATGATATATAGCCTAGTTGCTCTTTTGTGTTTTTTTTTTTTATACATTGTGTGTCACCCTGAGCGCAACGGTGGGGGCCGATGGGCAAGGAGGGTTGCGAGCTTGACGTATTTATTAGAAGTATTCCATAGGAAAAGGTACATGACATGATGATGACATCATGACAGTAAACTAATATTATTGATTCACTTGATTAATAGTGTAATATGTACACGTTAGGAAGCATATTTGGAAAAGTAAACGTATATCATGTATTTTAGGAATAGCTTTGTATGCTACTCGGCTTTCCATTTTGCAAAAATGCCTAGATGAGGAACCCGCCCCTGATATAAAATGATGAGAGGCACTCTTGCCGATTTCGAAAGAGACTCGTCGCCAATTGCAAGATATTTAAAAGTTATTTGGGGCCATGATGATAACCCCTTCTTCCCACTACTAGACTAATAAGGATTTATATTGTCTGTGTTATTGTTTACAACCACAATTATTCACGTGTGGCAAGATTGTGGTTCCACTAGTTTTACTAGTAGGCTAGTGTAGGCCTAGAAGCCTTTTCAGAAGTTAATTTAATGTTTTCCATTTAATGATTTCCTTTATCGGATGTGATGAACTTGGGAGCTCATGACCCTCCTTGCCCATCGGCCCCCACCGTTGCGCTCAGGCTGACCAGGAAAACCACAGTCGCCCCCCTCTTACCTTAGCCCACCCCCTTGTTTCCCCTACCCTGTACATATAGTGTTTTTATTAACTGCGATGATTTTTGAATGCCTTTTTTCTTGCTTGCTATTTGTTATGTCCTTGAATTGAATAGCAAGGACTTCCGACGTAAACAAGACCGTAAAAGGACTTATTTGGGATGCTCCTTTTAGGCAGGGTGTTTAAATGTACTTGTACTGTACTACATTTTTTTTTATTGTATTGACTATACTTGTACTGTTCTCCATTTTTGTCTAATAAAATATTCAATCAATCAATCAATCAAACTGACGGTGTCACACACCGAAAATAGCTTATCTCCAAGCTCACAACATGTTGCATCTGCAATAAGTTGTGAGCTCGTAGATTGTCAATTTTCTTGCCATGCGACACTGTGGCGTATAAGTATAAATTGGGCTTAACTCAGCCCAGTGGGTTCATGTTGGTGCTGTAGCTAGCTAGCCCCAGCTTTATAACATGCTAAACATGAAGTAAAACATTTATGAACACACATCAGTACACACTCACATACTCTCCCTCTTCAACACAGCCTGCATGCACACGCAGGGGTGTCGCATCAAATTATGGGCCCTGGGTACTTTAACTATTGACAAATAGCAGCTATCAAGCTCACAGCGCAGCACCGAGTGCCGGCGCTGCGAGCTTGTAGATCTGCTATTTTTGAAAAGTCGTGAAAATAGTCTTTGAATATTTCAAATTCAAGGTTTTTCGAAAAACCTATGTTTCTATGTCAGTGGGGCTCAAACGTTTTCATGTGAAAGACCCCCAAAATGATATGTAGCTTATTTGGCCACGGACCCCAATCTCAAAATATTTAGTTCCAGGCCCCCCCCCCCCCCCCCCCGCCAGAAGCAAATGTTTAGTTACAAATAAAAATTAAAAAATACATATATTCAAAGATTTGTGCCCCTGTGCACATGCGCACGTGTTCGCGCGCACACATGCACACAAGCTGCGTTGTTTTGCTTTAGATTTAGACTAAAGACTAGAGTGGTCTTGCTTGCTCTATATTAGACTGTTTGCAGTCCAGGCCAAGTAACAGTGCTAGTTTAATGGTGCGAGTGTTATGTAAACCACAACCACGCGGACTCACCGTGACCCCAAAACAGGGTGACACTCGGGGCATTGCAGCACGTATGCATGCGTGCGAGAGACAAAGTGTGATGTGTTGTCACTTGTCATATGGAAAGCATAGCATGCTGTGTGCAAAACAAGAGCATGTCTGTTCGTCCCTAAATTGTGAGCTGGAGTTATTTTAATCACTGAATTTAACAGGCGATAGTCTTGTTAAATCAAAAGGTCCATACAGTTGCTTTTTCTAGATCTAGAGATCATTATCCTCTACAACAAATATACAGCCAATGTCACTCCCTTCAGTGTTAAATATAAGAAGAGAGTAGTAGTGACAGCTTTCTAATATGACCTGTATACCGTAGCTGTTGTTATGAATGATATGAACATTTTGATATTGAACTAGTAGTACATTGAGAAAAGACAGCACCCACACACTCCTGGGTGCTGTCTACAATTTTCTACAACTTTTGCACAAATTTGAGTAGGGCTGCAACTATTGATTATTTTATTATAGCAATTATTCTATCAATTCTATCAATATCTCTGTCTGTCTGTCTGTCTGTCTGTCTGTCTGTCTGTCTGTCTGTCTGTCTGTCTGTCTGTCTGTCTGTCTGTCTGTCTGTCTGTCTGTCTGTCTGTCTGTCTGGCTCTCCTTTATGCCCATATGGTGTTCCGTGTCCAGGCCAGTCTGTGATGTCAGAGTACAGACAGACAGACAGACAGACAGACAGACAGACAGACAGATAGACAGACATTCAGTAAATTAATAGTTATAGATAGATAGTTAGATAGCTAGCTAGCTATCAATGATTAACCACTTAAGCCCTAATTTATACTTATACAGGCAAAAATAGTGAAAATGGCACATTTTCACTGTTTGATCTCCCCTCTGTCCGTTGACTGGCGTGTGCTTTGCAGAAAACATCGTCGTCGACGTTTGGTCCGAAAATGTTGTGATGTCACTTTGAATTCAGAGCTTCATCAGTGACAGCACAGCACAGCAAAGACCAAAGCTCTCGCTCAGTCTTTCTTGCTCCCAGGCGTCGACTCTTTACCCAAGCAACATATCAAACTCACACTGCCAGGTAACTGAAATATTAATAGATGAAGAAGTATGGAATTCTGTCTTCACCCTGCACACGAGAACAAGATTGCACTTCCGACGTAGACACACTACATTCTGTGTTGCATCAAAAATGTGACACGTAAAATCTGACCTCAATTTTGAAACTAGATCCTACAACGACGTGTGTGTGTGCGTGAGCGTGTCTAAGAGATGGGACTGAAAAGGCACGGGTTATTTAAAGATTGGCACACGCACGCACGCACACACACACACACACACACACACACACACACACACACACACACACACACACACACACACACACACACACACACACACACACACACACACACACACACACACACACACACACACACACACACACACACACACACACACACACACACACACACACACACACACACCTCCAGATGGCAAAGAAATAAAATAATTGGTTGGTAAGGAAGGGACAGCTGGAAAACGCGTAATAGAATTCTTTCTCCTGGAGGAGGTTGCGGGAGTGGTGGCTGATTACATTTGTGTTAAGATTTTCAAAAAAAAATAATAATAAATAAATAAACACTCCATTTCATAAACCAATTCACTCCATTGTGCTGAGGGTCAAGGTATACATTATGCAAGACTCACCTACACACCACAGACGCACAATAACACAAACCCACAAACCCACACACAAGTAGTACATGCATGTACAGTACAGTACACACACACACACACACACACACACATACACACACACACACACACACACACACCTTTGTATAATAAGTGCACATTATGATTACCATCTAAACCACTTTAGCCTATTTAAGCCCTAATAATGAACAGATGTGTTCACATGCTGACGTGCACTGCATAAATGCATGTGTACATACACACATGTACACATCATCTGAAAAAATAGCAGCAATAGCGAACAGCACGTTTGTGCAACTTAATTTGACCACAGCTGCCTGAAACTATTCTGTGTGACTGAGGTCAGTTGAGTAGGTTGTAGGAAAAACATTTGCGAAATATGGCTCACAAATTGAATATACTGACTATATATATATATTTATATATACATATAAATATACTGTACAACGTTTATTATTTATCCATTACATCTCACTGCTCTTGCTAAAACTAAGCCCTCAGCCCTGCATGGTAAAAAGGTTTAGACACCCCCCTGAGAGACACACACACAGGCACGTACATACTTATGGGTTCACCACAAGTTGTAGCTTGCCAAAAAGCATCCCTACAATTACAGGGGATTTTATGTTTTCCAACGTGCTCTAAAAGGTCCACAGAGGCAGGTTGATTAAATGGTTCTAAACCGTGCTGTCTTTATGGTGATAGATGGATCAATGAACATATTCTCCATTGGGAAGGTTCATTTTCCACCCGCCCACTCTCTCCCTCTGTCTCCATTCTACTACAAGAGGGCGAACTTCAACACTCCAGCGAGATCTATTTTTTACGACGTCTACCCATTCATTTGGGGATTAAGTGAGACACAATTTGAAAACAGAGAGGGTTTGAAGACACACAGAGGCGAGGGAGATTTATTCCTTCTTGAAGTGAAAGGCAATAAAAGCGGGAGAACAAAGGAGGGCGGAAATATTTCAGCGTAATATTCCTGCGTATCCATCATCCACAACAAACGCGGCAGAAGTCAGACATGGAGTTTGGAGCTTTAAACAGGGAACAATTTCAGGAGAGTCCACTAGTCCTGGCATGGCCCTGCTGAGGCCCGCCAGCCCAACACGGCACAAATACCCGAACAAAAGGATCATTTATTGGAGGAGGAAAGAGGGGGAGGAGGAATGGAGGGATGAAAGGACGGGGAGGAGGGGGGCACACTGTACAGAGGCATTTGAGGGCTGTGTGAGTGAATACTGGCCCCATCTCAACATTCACAGCCAACGTGTAACATTCTCCCCCACGCTACCTCACACACACGTATAACCATGCAAGCAGGCACAGCCAGCGTGCATATGGTCCCACAGCAGTGGCAGGCTAAAAGTATGTTTCTATTTAAATCACGTGCACAGTAGATGCCGCAAGTTAATGCTAGCAACACAGGCCACATTTCCCCTATAAAACCAGTGGAACAACCTATAGAAGCTCACTGATGATGCATTTCCATTTGCGGAATCTATGAAAAGCTTTACCATGGAGCACAGCTCTGCTGCGCTTCACCACAAAGATCCCATGATGAATTTTTAGGTAATGCTATATAAATTCATCATTAAATCCAACTGTGTGGAGGCATGCTATGAAAAAACCCTTTGGACTTAAAGCTAGCTCAAGCTACAGTACAGACCATAAGGACTTTAGCGGCGGTTAGCGCACTTTGTTACATAAACAAGCTGCATTTTTTATCACGAGAGCCTCACAGTAGATGCACGGGATAAGTGAGGCCACTCAGCATTTTACTACTGTATATAAATCTTCACTTCCACTTAAACAACGGTTTCTCTATCTACTAAAACTGTAGGCGTCAGTTTCTTAATGAGCCAATTTAGCGCACACAGTGGCTCACACAGAATGTTTGTACGTGAGGAAATATCTCCCCCAGTTATAGGCAAAGCTGTTCTCATTATCCTCACTTGATTAAGTATATTGTGTATACTTCTTCTTGCAATCTTGGGTAAGATTAAAAGGTCTGTCTCTTTATCAGACAGAACCCAGATATGAGCGTGCCTACACAAATATTTTAACAAACCTAAAAAGATATTCCTCCCCAAGATATTGATATGAATTGACTAGAATGCATGCTTATCAAATCACAAAACACACAGTTGAATATCTAACTGCAAAAGGTCACCTGTGCTTTTTTATAACTAAGTACAGCTCCCAGGGAGGATAATTTGCTTATGTATTTTGAAAGCAGTCAAGCCTTATCTCATACTGGGGATTGTGCAGACAGTAGTACAGATCAGATCGGTGTCTACATGATAATCCGGCGCCAGGAGGGTTTGAATAAAACCATAGACGGAAACGGTTGCTTGGATCGATTGGATTATAGAAAGGACTACATGGGTCATTCATATTGAGTGCTTAGGCATGACTGAAAAGATGTGGGGGGAAATACTTTAACTTTGGAAAAAAGCAGTCTTACCTGTGCCCTCCTTGTTTCCATTCTGATGTGTCCGCAGCTCTTCTGACTTGTAGAAGTCGATGCTGGCATACGTGTTGAGGCTAGAGGCAGCACTGGCACTGCCCCCTACACCTGCTGCTCCGACCCCGGAACCCCCACTCAACATGGAGGAGAAAAGGCGAGAGGGGCCTGCTTGGCTACCCGGGGGTCCATCGAGGCCCAAATGCGGGCTCTCTTTGTTGGCCAAGTCCAAGTCTATGTAGTTGAGGCCTTGCTCCATGGATGACGCCTGGGCAGGGGGTAAGGGCTGCTGCCCAGGGAGGAGGAACTGAGAGGGGGGCTCCGTCACAGCGCCGTTGCCCCACAGCATGCCTTCAAAGCCCAGTCGGCGGGCCACGGCTTGAGCGTGATCTGGGAAGAGGGAGGCGGTGGAGGTAGAGGAGGAGGACGAGGAGGACGAGGATGAGGAGGTGGCATTGGAGGTGGGAAGGGAGGGAGAGGCCAGGAAGGTTTCCGAGCAGTGTCGTCTGCGTCCCTGGGGGTCAGCCCGAATGACCTTAGCCCCGTGGTCTGGGTTGGGCCCCGGTTTGCCCAGGGGAAAGTCTAGACTCAGCACAGGAACAGGGGGGTCTGCCCTGGTGGGGGACGGGGCTTTAGGGGAGATGTTGGACGAGGAGGACCTGGGCAGGACGGTGTTGTTACTATTCAGACTGAAAGCCATTTCCGTGTAGTCACCGCAGGACATCGGGGACTCGGACTCACTTGCCGATGGGACTCGATGGGTGGGATGCGTCTCCCTGGCTTTCCTAACCGCCGTCTCAGGCAGCTGAACTCTCTCCTCACGAGGGTCAGTCGTGCACTCATCACGGGCCTTGGGGGCATGGGCAGAGGCGGGCGGGGTGGGAGGGGTGGCAAAGGACGGGAAGCAGAGTGGCGTGAGGGAAAGAGGCGAGGGTGATGGAGAAGGTCCAAGGTCCATGTTGACGTACTCTGAGGCCGCAGGAGGGGTTATGGGGGCAGAGGGGCTACGGGAGAGGGGGAGGAAGCCCCCCAGGCAGGACGTCGGTCTGTGCTGGGGCCGCTGTTGGCTGGAGCTGTGGGGCAACGACATGCCATGTCTGAGTCCCCTGCCACGGCCTCCTCCGACCTGGCCGCACTTCTCCCCCTTGAACTCGATGCTGACGTACTCCCCTGGGCTCTTGGGTTCTGGAGGGAGAGGGTTCTCCCGCACCCTGGGGAGGGTGTTGGCCTTGGACACGTCCACAAACAGGCTCACCGGTCTGTTCCTGCCGCCGCCGCCGCCCTGCTTGGACGCCCCGCCGGAAGAACCCCGCCGCTGCTGGAGCGTGCCACCGTCTTTGGCCTGGGGCCCCGCGGATGCAGTGCCAGCGGTCCGGTCCTCGCTCTCCCCGAGGCTCTCGTTGCTGGCAGAGCTGGATGAGTAAGAGGAGGAGAGGGACAAATGGCGACCCACCGCCGAGGTGCCCGCAGCCGGTTGCTCCTGACGACCCCCGGCTGACCTCCCTCCGCCTATTCCCCGACTCCCGCCCACGTTTGGCCTCCTGCCCCGGCCGGGCCCCTCTTCAAAGTGTCCCGTGGAGGGAGTGTGTTTGTAGGAGCGGGGCAGGGAATAGTACGAGTACACCATCTTGGGGGCTTGGTGCTGGCCGAGGAGGTCTGACTGACTGGGGTACTCAGGGGGCGGGGGGCTGCCACTGGCCGAGCGAGCGCTGATTGGCGACATGTTCATGTAATCACTGCCTGCCCGGCTGTCTGCACTGCTGCCGCCCAGCCAGCCCCCTCCAGAGAGGCCTCCTCGCTGGTCCGGGGAACAGCTGCTGTTGGGGGACATCATCATGTAGCCGTCGGAGACCGGCGGGGGACGGATCTGCTGAGGCGGGGACACGCTGTTGTTGGGTGTCATGGCCATGTAGTCGTCAGCGGGTTTGGACTCTGAGTCGGGGACGGAGACGGCCAGTGAGTGAGAGAGGGACACCGGTGGCTGGGTGACGCCGGGCAGCATGGACATGTAGCCATTATCCACCCCTATGTCGATAACGACTCCTCCTCCCCCTCCTCCCCCTCCCCCTCCTCCTCCGACCACATTGACAACTGCTTCACCTTTAAACTCCCCTGCCACGTCCAGGTAACCGCCCCCGCCTCCGCCTCCCACTGACCCGGGACCCATGCTCGAGTCCCTCCGAGTCAAGGAGGAGGAGGCGTTAGAGGCGAAGGACTCGCGGCTGGTGCTCCTTGACATCACAGCGTAGTCGGCTGAGTCCTCGTCCGCCGGCTCCTCACCCCTCCGCGGCCGTGGGGCCAGACGCTCCAGGGCCATGGGAGGCAGGGAGGCCCGTTTGCTCAGCAGTCGGCGCTCGGCCTCACATTCGCGGCTGGATGACCGGCGCAGCACCCTCCTGCTCTGTGGCTGGGAGTTGGAAGGGGCGGGAAGGGAGCTTGATGCAGAGCTTCCTTCACTACCAGCACCACGCTGGCTCATCAAGATATAGTTGGCTCCCTCCTCGCCAATGGACTGGTTGCCCACACTGCCCGCAGAGCCTCCGGGCAGGCTAGGGGAGGGGAGGAGCGAATGCTCCCCAGGGCTGGAGCCATACTCATCAGAGGAGCCATAGTCACTGGGCGAGCCTGAGACAGAGGCCCGGTGGGGCACACGACTGTAGGAGCCAGAACCATTTCCAGGTCCAGCAGAAGCCCCGACACCTCCAAACTCAGAGCCGTGGCCAGAGCTGGAGGACAGGCTGGGTGCTGGGGAGGGCGTAGGGGTGGAAATGGAGCGCATCAGGCCCATGGGGGTTTTGGCAGCTGGGGTTGTGGCTGAGCGGGCCGACTTTGACCTGAGGATGGGCGTGCTGGAGCAGGAGCCATTGGTTGTGGGACTGGAGCTCGGCCCTGGCAGTGGCGTCGTACCTCCGGCTCCGTCTTCCCCCTTCCCACAATCACTGGCAGTGCGAGACCTCGGGAAGCTGTGCCTGGGGGTGGGCGAGGCATTGGCACTGTTGCCCCCGCCTCCCCCGCCGCTGGCCCCTCCGGGGGGCTCGGTGCGGGATCGGCGGGTGAAGCCGACCTGGCTGGGGGGCGGGTTTGGATGGTGACGGCGGGAGGGAACACTGATGGGGTTGGAGGCAGTGGCGCCCCCTCCAGGGCCTGAGTTGGACTGTGATTTGCTGCGCTGGCGGAACTCCTCGCTTAGGGCCTTCATTGCTTCCAACAGGGTCTCGTGCATGTTCTGGGCCACCACTGAATCATCCACCTTCAAGATGACACAAAGACCTTATTACAACACCTTGACTCCAATTCAAAATTGGCAGGGGTCAGTCATCAACCCCTGGGCTTGTGATGGACATTTTCCTCAAACTATATCTTTGCCACGGACATACAAAATGATTGGTCAATAATATTACCATGAATAAAATACTAAATGTATTATAGCCCAGAAGACACGATGGGGAACACATGCTGTGTTTTAAATAGGGAGAGTGGTTAGTCCTCATCCCTTTGAACTTTTATTTTATTAAGATAGAAAGCTGAGAAGATGGAGCAATTTGTTACCCATTTTCAAAGATTGCTTTAAAAGTCAAGTTTATTATTGTCATTATTTCCATGGCCATTTCTGAACTTTTGTCTGCTTTGTAATTCACTTTCTTCACTCTCTAAATTGAAGTGATGGCTTTGAACTTTTCAAAGCATTCAGAGACGGTGAGAAGAATCGGCATATTGACATCATCCACCGGTCATTACTCAGCTTAAAAAAAAGTGGGCTCTTTATTGGAGTGCTAATGTCAGGAGGGCATTTGGGAAACCCATCTTGTAAGTTAAAATTAGGTCATTCATTGGCATGGTTTGTTTTATGGTAAAATGTAACAATCCAATAAACATTGAGTCAATTTCTTTTATAGATGCACGTGCTGTGAGCTTGTATATCTGCTATTTTAGCAGCCTACGTTAAAATAAAAAATGACACTGTTTTAATGGGTTAATATACTGCACTTAGTCGTTTCTACTTCAATTCCTGTTGATTATTGTTGTGATTATTGCAATATTCATACATATTATCTTGACAATATGTTCAACCACAGCGCGCATGCTCATTAATAATGTGGAATCCAATTTCACAGCATTCAATTCTATTGGTCAGCTATGGTGCTAGACCAGGGGTTTTCAAAATGTTTTCTTGTCACGGATCCCCAAATTGACTTTTATTAGGCCATGGACACTCATTACAAATGTCCTATTAGTGTCCTAATAGGTCCTAATATGAAAAGATGTTTGGGATTTAATTTAATTTAATTGTCTAAATGCTGCAATTGTACATGGTAAATAGATTCATGTTGGTGATATTGAATTATAGTTCAATTAAACACATGTAACCCTATTTGGGGGCGGCATAGCTGGATGGTTAGGGAGCCCGCCTGGGGAACCAAAGCCCTTGGTTGTCCCAGGTTCGATTCCAGGCCAGGATAGCAATGTCAATGTGTGTCCCTGAGCAACACTCTTAACCCCTAATTGCTCACGTGCTCCTTGTGGGCAGCGAATCAGCTGGGTTGGGCTGAAAATATTGAATTTCCCTCGCGGGAGGAAAAAGGTATCTATTATTATTATTACTATTCTGGGTCAAACAGTCGACGAAAATAGATGATTTGCAAACTCAAAATGCGTCGCAACACGGCACCTTGTTAGCTTGTAGATCGGCTATTTCCGGCCACGATATGGCATGTAGAGGATAACAATGAGAGGGCCTAGTATAGACCCCTGGGGGACGCCGGTCACCTAAGTACAGTACATAGGGCCTAAGTGTTTAAAACAAGGGTCTTCAACAGGGGTCCAGGACCCCTAGGGGGTCCTCAGAGTTACTATAGGGGGTCATCCAAATCATAGAAACATTTTCTCCTTTCTTTCTTATTCTGAGAACTATTGTTGTGAGCTTGTAGATCGGCTATTTTTGGCAAAGAGGTTTGGTGTATAAATATACTGATGATTGTGCTGTCAAACAACAAAACTACATGGAATCTATGAAAAGGTTGTCGGGGTCCCTGCTTTATCTCTCTCTCAACTAAGGGATCCCTGGGTTAAAATACCGGTATTTAAGAATTGGCCACTGGACTCTCCATCCTCACCTGCATCCAGAACTCTCCGGGGCCCGTCACGGCCGAGCGGCCCACCTCCACGAAGAAGAAGTTCTCGGAGTGGCCGCAGCGGCGGACGTTCATCAGCTGCAGCACCACGGCGGCGGCGTCCGAGTTGAGCTTGACGAAGTTGACCGTCTTGTCGGTGAGGCAGAGGCGGTAGACGCCCACCAGGTTCTTGGCCTGGCCCAGGCCCTTGGGCCACACCTTCACCTGCCACACCTCCTTGAAGGCTGGCCCCGGGTTGGGCACGCCGTAATCCCCTGCTGCTGCTCCTCCGCTGTCGGTTGGCGTCTTGCCTGGAGGTGAGAGAGAAATGTTGGGGATTAATGGGATGTTTTGAAAGAACAGAGAGGGGTGCGGGTGGGTGGGAAGGAAAGGAGGACAATGATCGTTCACACGTGGTCCGCTAGGGCTGTGACGATTATGACATTTTACATGGCGATTAACTGTCACTCAAATAATTGCTATTAACGATTTAATTATGTTTTTCATTACATTTCTGTTTGGCTTGTAGGCTTTGAAGTTGCACATGGCAGATATGACACATAACCTAAATATACAGACAAAATGACTGACATATTTTACAACTTTACACTTAAAAAAAAACATTGATAGTGGAATTAGCCGATCTACAAGCTTGTAAATCTGATATTTCCACTATTTTTGAAAATGTTTGAAAATATAAGAACATTTTTCAACATGGAAACGATTGACGATTATGACAAAATAATTGCCATTGTGTCAAATAATTGCCATTGTGTCAAATAATTGCGATTTGACGATAACGTAATAAATGTGACAGGTCTAGTGGTCGGCCGCTGGGATTTTTTATCGTTTCTTTTTTTCTGGAGCCACCCTCACCTTGACAACAAAAATGACCTTCATGTATTCTGTGCCCGAAAGGAATGCCAGGTGAGAGCACCCCTATGTACTATTTACCAGTTCAAAGACAACTGGAAGACTCTATTATGCAGGCTGTGCTGCTATTGAGCTTTTGACTGATTTTGGTTAACTAGATGTATGTTTCCCGCTGAGCATGCAGCAACTTGTGAGACCAGCTCGCTCCACCTGCATGTTTCAACTCAGGGTCTCACTGACACACAGACATGCTGACACAGACATGCATGCTCTCATACTCTTGCACACATTCACACAAACGCACACGTCTGCAGTACACACACACATGCACGCACGCACACACACACACACACACACACACACACACCGGCATGGAAAGTTTAACTGTTGACGACTGACACCCTGCAAAATGCAGACTATGAAAGTTGAGAAAATTGAGAACCGATATTCAGAGGAACTAAAAAGTTAACTGTCTTGTTGGTTGCTTAAAAGAGGAACCCCACCCAAGAAACAGCATGTCTACCACATGTAATTTTAAATATTTTGGACACATTTCTGCTTCTGCAGTCTGCACATCACACCCAAAGCTAAAAACCAAAGACAGTATACTACAATTAGAACCATTTGAACCCAAATCATACCCTTTTCTGAAGACAAAGATTGGCTCTTTTGGGTGAATTGATTTGATGTAGAGTGAGACATGGAAGGGACCAAGTACAGACCTGTGGGGGACCCGTTGTTAACTAATTAAAATAAAAAAGGTGGCTCATCATTAATTCATAACATTAACAGTTCTTAAGAGGAAATTAGCCCATAAATGTGCCCAGAAACATCCCCCAACAACATACTCTCTGGTTCATTGTAAATTGAGAAGCAAGCGAACAGCAATAATGTCTTGATGATAACCTATTACGCTGCAGGGTGTCTCATGTAGTTTTGAGAGATTGTGTTCAGATCTCTTGACTGAACAATTGGAGCAGCAATCCTGTGGTAGACCGTAAAAGTGCATTGTTTTGCTTTAAGGCACTGGTTCCCAAACTTTCTAGCTTGTCAGCCAAAAGAAGAATTAGACGTTTGCCCGGGACCCAAACTAGTGAAAACTGCAGATCTGCAAGCTCACAGATCTGTGAGCTTGTAGATCTGCTATTTTCATTACTTCTTAAACATTTGTTTTATCATTTATGGAATTTCTTAGATTTTTCTTTGATTTCTTCATGAAATTACTGATGAGAATAATAGGATTTCGTCTTTAATTCATGAAATATTCACCTTTTTTTGGTAATGTTTTTTGAAAATGTTTTGAAATAAAAATAATTAAAAGCAAAATGTAGGAAAATAAAAATAAATTAAGGGACACATAAAAATGTGTCTGGGACCCACAAATGGGTCCCGACTCAGTGTGTGGGAAACTTTAAGCTTTAAGGCACCACCTAAGAAAACTGACCTAGTTCCTTTTCTCCCATGCAGTCGACATTTTCCAACTTTTTCCGCACTTGTAAATTTGCCAAGTTGACTTGTTCTGAACATGAGAACTGTCAATCCATGACAGAATCAATCATCTCACAAGAGATGGGCCTGCCTGTTCTCACGGGACACAGTGAAGCGGAGCACCTGTTTTCGTAACCCGCTCGATATGACATTAATGGAGGAAATTACTTTTTGGCAAGTAAAATTAAGTGACCAGTACTTTGGGGCGGGCTATAAGTGCAACAGCAACACTATAAATATTTTCACAAATTCTCTATCACATTTCAACAGTGACTGCCGTATTGCGACAAACATGCCTCCATAGTCTGTGTGTGTTCCTCCATTTCTTGCACGGATCCGCTGTGACTCCTACAATCAGAACCATATGCAGACAAAGAGCCTCAGACACACATGATGGACAATGTGCTAGCTGAACTTGGGCTATGATGACATAACATTTCCAAACCCCGTCCCAAAACATTAAGCCAAGTTGTGGTTGCAAAACAGGGGGAGTCTCATGCTTATCTGTGTCCCTTGCTTCCCCAAATAGGATGATCAAGTTCAACCATTACTTTAAATAACTAAACTCTATACTTCATTGAATCTCTTTTCTCCCAAAATCCGATCTACAAGCTCACAACAAACACGTTGCGTCGCAATGCGACTGTGCAGTGGTACCGTATAAAGGGAAGGTTTTATTAGGAGAAAGACTCTCTTGACCTTCTTTTGAAGAAGCATCCAGATTATATGCAAAAGTTAATCTTTCTTCCAACCGCTCCATACTATTTAAATGATCCTAAAATCATGTCATCATGAACTGAGTCTGTCACACTGCACCCTGTTCCTCTTAAGAGTCCCTTTCCTCTCAAAGGGCTCATTAACAAGCCTACCCTTGAAGAATGCATGAGTGTGTTGTTTACTGTGAGCATGGCATATCCTTAAAAGCCAGCCGTGCTTTCGTGAACCTCTTGAACCCCACGTGCACGTGTGTCCCCACTCACACACCGCCTTTGATCTTTGGGCTTGCACAGATGCTCCACACTGACCGTACATCTCTCTCAAAAAGCGCCGTAGGCTTGACTGGAGACCTACAAGAAGCTTCCCGTCGTCGTAAAACTGCCAGAGGAAGAACTGATCTTCTCCACCTCCCCGACACCGTAGAGTAGAAGCTTTTCAAGGATTATATAAGACCGGGTTTGATATTGCTGAGGGGGAAATATGAATTATAGATTGCCACTGGCAGTTTTCCTTTTATAGGTCCTTCATGGTAGCACAGTGCTTAAGAAAGACTTTTTATTTTTTTTACATTTTTGCCTTTCAGCCATGCGCACAAAGCATTATCATCTGGTTATCGACTATGCACCAAGTATGCCAGCATCATTGCTGGCCCATAAACATAAACTTGACACCATAATTTATGACTGCCTTGGCGGCAGATGAAGCTGAAGACAAAGCAGGATGCTGCTGATAAGAGCAAAACAACACCTGGGAGGGGTAATGGATCGTTTATGATAAGTTGGTTGAATAGGGGCAGAACAATGGGGGTGCCTGGACGGGAGGCTGCAGCCAGTCAGCGCAAAGATCATATGCTTGTTGTCGGGTGTAAACCTTGCATGTCCAAATACCGTTCGTTTTGTATTTACCATTTTGAAAATGATTTAGACTAGTGAAAACAGCCGACCTACAAGCACACAACGCCTCGCACCGCAAGGCGTTGTGTGCTTGTAGATCTGCTGTTTTCACTACTTTTGTGCGACGGCCTGGTATGATGACGCGGGGCTTTACTTTGGGAAAGAACGTACACATTTTAAACTTGGAGATACGAGGTTTCTGCCCGACAGTGACGATATGCTTGTTGTCGGGTGTAAACCTTGTATGTCCAAAACCTTCCTTTTTTTGTTATTTTAAAAACAAATTACATTTTTATTTTCACTACTTTTGTGCGACAATTTTGTAGGGCTTTAATTAACGAAAGAACGTACAAATGTGAAACTTGGAGATACGAGGTTTCTGCCCGACAGTGACGACATGTTTGCGTTAATGAGGACGATAGGACCGGGGGTTCAAATCCGAATCCCGCCGTCTTCTCTCTCGCTCATCTCCTCTTTCTCTCTCACTGCCCTTGGTTTTCGGTCTCGTTGCACACTGACCTATCTGAAATAAAGCATAAAAATGGCTAAACTAAATCTTTAAAAAGAATAGGGGCAGGACAACCTCAGCCCTCAGGGGGAACATTGCCGCAACCTTCAGGGGAATTTACAGAGACTGTTCAAGGGCTTTGTGCAGTATGAGAGTGTATTTAAATTCAGAATCACACTACGAGTTTTGTAGCGAGCCGAAAACAAGTTACACTACTTTATTCATGCCTCGGTTGTTGACCTGCCCTTCGTCGTAACCACACATGAAGCCACAGTGGCTTCCAGTTTTACATGTGGACTGATGAATGGCCAGCAGGCCACTCCAACACTACCGTCTATTCATTCACTTTTATTTGCTGCGCTCGAACTGCCTCCCCCGAGACGAATATTACGCGCTAAGCTAACCCTGTTTCTTTCTTTCTATGGCTGGATATTAAATTTGAGTAGGAGCTGAGCTGCTGGCTTTGAGGCAGTGTAGCGCTTTCCTGGACGCCATTAAAGTGTGTCATGTCTGTCTATGTACAGTATGTAGCCTACTGTACTGCATGTGTGTGTGTCTGGGGTGCAGTAGGGGGTGATAATACGCCCTGGGGCAACAACTGCCTGCTGGGTTGACTTGACAGCCTCTTCCTATATAGTGACCCACTGACAACTATTGTCATACATTATATCCCGGAGACGTAAATGCAGAGCGTAGACGGTATAACCTCATTCTCGGCAAGGACACGGGGTAAGGAAGTTCATGAAGCACAGTTAGGGTTGGGAGATAAAGGCAACATCAAACATCATAATATTCTTTAACAAATACCTCAATATGATATTGGGGGAATTCGGGTAATGATGTGGGGACTTTTTTAAAATAATCAGTAATGCCTGCCTATATAATAACTGAGTGGGTAAAGCCAACAGCTATAACAGTCCATAAATGTAGAAATGTATATTTACTTTACTGTAATGAAGCTTTAAAACCTGGAAAAGACAACACTTCAGATTCAAACCCGGGTACTTGCACTCTCAAGGAGCATATGGTCTGTGCACTAACAGGCCGAGCCAACAGGAACCCCAAATTCCTCAATTTAGTTAGCTAATGCAGTCCGTAAATCAGGAAAAGCCACTCTGGCAATGAAATGGCTGGTTCTCACTTAGGTTCTGTTTCAAGTCTGTGATCTCATAGCCCTAGCATGCCACACTGCTCTATAATACCCCCTCGACAGCAGAGAATCGCCTGGACTTCTGAGGCCTAACAATCCATTATTTACCCCCCATCTATGCTATAGTAGCCCCTATACTGCCCCATACTATCATACAGAGTCACCAGTGTGGAGAGATATGGGACAGCTGTACTGTGTGTGTGTGTGTGTGTGTGTGTGTGTGTGTGTGTGTGTGTGTGTGTGTGTGTGTGTGTGTGTGTGTGTGTGTGTGCGTGTGCGTGTGTGTGTGTGTGTGTGCGTGTGTGAGCCACCCAGCCAGCGCCAACAAAACCCTATAAGCTTACCCTCACAAAGACATCCTTCTTGCCAACTGGACCGGCGTTCATTGTCCTTTTTTTTCCTGTCCTCTGTTCTCTATCTATCTATGCACTCATCTCTTCTTCCCGCATTTTCATCCCCCTGTTTGGGCCCTCTGTAAGAGAAACATCTTTTCCACAACGTCTCACCCGAAGTTCCGAACATCACTTCCAAGCATACGCCTACGGTCCATTTCACATGTGCTTCTTGTTATCCAGAAGTGCACACACGCACAAACAACACTCAAACGTATCGATGACCTGTCCAGATTTGGTTGTCCCTCTTGAGGAAACACAAGAAAGTAGCTGTGACCCTCACAGGTCCATTTTTACACTCTCAAGAAGAGTTAAGGGTCAACTCTTTTTACACTCTCACAACAACACTCCAGATTTTACTGTGTGGTCTGTCCCAGAGCAGATTAGCTAGACAGCTGGTGACCATCTTGAAACAAGCCCAGACATGATGGGACAAATACTGACCCTGGTCTTAATGTTTAACTGACGTCTCATTTTGCTGATATTTTTACGCTTGTCATCAGGGAATAAGCTCTCGCCTGCTTGTGTATCCAGAGAGTGGCCACTGACAGCTCTACAGTAAGGACAATAAATCCCACTTAAATTGTTACGAACCGCCTGACCTCAACCATGGAAGGGAATGGACCGCGGTTAATGGCCTGGCTGATATCAACAAATTGCAATCAATATGATGGGCTATAAAAGGTTACTGTGCATTAAAAGCCTGCTGCTCTGACATGTTCAACATATGGGTGCTCATTGACTAAATGATAGTGTTTCCCCTAGCCTTGCTTTCCTGTCAGTCAAAAACAAGCACTTTATTGAGTGTCTCCTTTCAGTGGTGATCTGTGGAACCTGCACAATACATGCAGAGTACACAAGGCTAGGAGTGCAACAGTTAATGGACGATTTGAATGAAATTACCGATTTATTTATGCATTTCTATTTTAAATACAATGGTGAAAATAGCAGATCTACACGCTCACAATGTGGCACGTCATGATCTTGCAGATAGACTATTTTCACTATTATTGCACAATGCTGTGCGATAAAAGCAATATATATTCTTTATGTGCTTCTCGATCATTTGATAAATCAAAAGCATTGATAGTTACAGCCCTATACACATGTCCCATGGCCATGAAAGACAAGTCTGAGATGGAGTTGATGTAATTCTCCTACTGTATGAGCTGGACCTGTCAAAGCCTGGATAACCCATCACGCTAAATGAAATTACAGGGTGTTAACGTGTGCAAACTATTTATGCCAGGGAAATGACCCCGCAGCGGAGAGACCAACGGTAGAGGCGAGGTTGATCCACTCACTGCCTGGGATTTAGGGGCTGAAATAGCACCCAGCCAGTCTACAGTAGTCTAGCTCTGGTCCAGAAGGTTAAAACAACAATAACAGTGATATCACAGCGCATCGTCTCACCCACTTAATGAGAACTTAAAAGAATAAAAGGGCCGACCAGATTGCTGAAAAGCCTCACTTCCTCATTAAGCCACAACATCTGGCCTCTGGTGATGAAACTGCTCACTGCTGCTTTTACCCCCCACAGCCTCTCTGCCCCCGCCAGAGGCCGACCCCGAGACAATAATTACTGCCTAATTAGGGAGATGATCAGTGCTTAAGCAGGGTTTAACATTTAATCGCCTGGCTCGGCGGCCCACCAGTGAGATCCAGATCTGGCTGGCTAGAACACAGATGAGCCAAATGACACTGTCTGTGCCTGGACAAAAATACTTATTGCTCCGCACCGCAGACAGGTGGATACAGCCGCCCAGGCGGAGAGTCCTTCCGGGATCTACAGTTCTTCTGGCAACACATCAGCCTGAAACTGCCGACGATGACAAGGTAGAAAGCCAAAGCAGAGTCAGAAATACCACCAACCAGCATACAAAGTTACAAACAGTGACTTCGAGAGTTCCACTTTGACATCTGCAGCAGTACATCGATCCGTCTCTGCACAGTAACACAGACTAAATTTAACTGGGACTCTCTCGTTTGTCTCTGGGTTGTTGTTTTTTTTGAGTGAGTTCTTACCTGAATTGGCTTCAGCCTGTTGTTTGTTATTTCACAAGTGTGCTCCAAAAGGGTCAACAGTTGTTGAGGTGGCACTTGAGCCATGGGACTGTTTTCCTGGCACACTGTGACACCCGGGCCGAATCTCCACCGCTTTCGTCTAGGTTAAGCCTTTACACGCTCGGCCGACTCCTAATAGTTGAGTAAACAGCTGCCCTAAAGCTTGATACTGTACTCGCTGCCCAAAAGGGCCTAACTGGACTCAGCTGAATAAATAACTCAGATCCTAATATCGCCCTGCACGGCAGCTGGCTCGTGTTTGTATAATTGCAGCTGGCTTGGGGGAGGCTGCGTGATATTGGACAGTTCCTGAGCCGCTTTAGGTAAGGTTCCCAGGCCCCAAGCAGCATAGAGACCCAAAACCTGCTTGGTTATGGTTTTGCCTGTTAATTTGCCATATTGTCTTTGTCACTCTCTTCATAGGCCAATGGTCATTGCCTGTGTGCAGGTTCAGATCAATGGTCAATGAGTAGAAAATGTGGTTCCAGACAGACAGAGGTTTCTTCGTTTTATAGTAAGATAGTAGGATAGGAGATCTACAAGCTCACAACACATCACATTCACAATGCCATGTGTTACACTGTATATCGGCTATTTTCCCTATTTTTTGCATGACACTCTACTTGGTTGGGGCTTTGCCTGTTATTGGTGCGTGTATTGTGTGTATGTGCCTCAGCATGCACTGACACCACTCCACTACACTACCATCTAAGGAATCTCTCGCTGTGTCAACTCAAACCAATTATTCCAAACTTTAACCCAAAACTTTAATTCAGTTTCAAGCCGCAGCTTGCCCCTGAGTACAGTACTAAATTCACAGCCATCAAGAGGCCGTCTGTATGAACCGCTAGGTATCAAGTTGAGGGAGTGGTCCATATAGGAAACTATGCGTTGCCATGCATCATCTCTTTGCCTGCACCCCCTCCAGCTTTCCCCTGTGCCAGGGTGCAGGGCTTGAATTCCTTTGCGTCCCAAACTGTACAAGTGGGGGGCTGCTGCTTCATGTTACCCCATAAAGTCTCTGTTCACAGTCGCACAGGCTGCAGCCCTGCAAGTCAACACTCTCACTCAACAACTCCGCTTATCTAGCGTTATTTGCTTTTAGGGTCATTAAGAGAAATGAGAGCAACTTGACTTTTCTCTGTCATTTATAGACTACACAACCTCAGACACACCCGCCTTCGCCGCACTGACCTACAGGCTGGAATTCTGACAGCGTGCACAACTGCACATATGGGTTGGGTGGGGACATTCGCCTCAGTTGACGTACAGTACACCTACAATGTGAAATTGCATAAGGAGTCACGACTGCGGGGTGTGTGTGTGTGTGTGTGTGTGTGTGTGTGTGTTTGTGTGTGTGCGCACACACATGTCACACATGTGTGCGTGCACGTGTGTGAAGATCCTGAAAGAGACTGCGCTGGGGCGGTCACATAACTGGCTTTTCAGAACTCCAAGTTAACGGAATAACCAGTCACTTCATCGTTGTCAGGACAGATGATTTAAATACCAGCAGCAACCCAACACTGAACCAACATAAGGAGGCGACAGGCAGCCTTCAGGCCTCACTGTTACATTGCCCTTCAATAACACTGCAAAACCAAACTGTAATTTCTAAGACAATGGACGACAGCGATGCCGAAGACAAATTAAAAAAATAAGTTAACTTTTGAACAGACAGACACGGCTGACATGGCTGTTTATTTATTTAGCTGGGAGTATTGGTTTATGGCTGTCAACTGGGAAACCCACCCACTCCTTCTCTCAGCCCCCTCTATCTGTCTGTCTACTCTGTCCCACTCTGGCAGCTTTATGTCCATATCCAGTGTTTCTATGTGCAGCCTGCAGCAGTCGGGTTCTTGTTCTTGAAGCTGAGGTAGAAGGATCAGGCTGAACTTTAAACACTGTCTGCCTCGATAAGCTTTTACTCTGCACCCGTTCCAAAAGTTAATCCAATAGTTTAGCAGCGTCAACTACCTAATTTGAAACACACAAATATATATAAGCAGGGTGCGATTTCAAAAGAACAACAACAGAAAAGGGTGGAATGTTTTTAGAATGACATTTAGAAACTCCACAGAGGATGAAAATAAATCACCAAAGGAGTAGATTTAAAAGTCCAGGAAGGGAAATCCCCACCTCGCCCCTGGCAAATCACGCCCTGAATAAAGAAAGACACACACACACACACACACACACACACACACACACACACACACACACACACACACACACACACACACACACACACACACACACACACACACACACACACACACACACACACACACACACACACACACACACACACACACACCCTGTACATGCAAAGTGCAAACCAGAGGTACAGTTGTATATTGCAGTACAATGGGACAAGGGGATAATAGCTATAAATATGCAAGTTATAACACAGTAGGGCTGGCCAGTATATCGATATAAAAATATTATGAGATCAAGATATCAACTGATATGATGGGATGTCGTAAATTGCAATATTGTGCAAATGTTTTTGAACTTACCAACCTGACTGTTCTAGCAGTGAATTATTTGCTTTTAATAACTTAGTTATTATATAGTCATAGATATTTATAAAAAAATCCCACAATATCTTATATTTTGTATATTAATATTGTCCCCACAATGTTGTCACAATATTGATATTGATGCATTTGTTGAAACATATTACGATATTTGACATGGGTCCATCCATATCGCCCAGCCCTACTACAAGGTTCCTCATACACATTCCCACTTCCCAGCCTACCTCTTTAGATTCTAATGGCTCACTGACTAGTATCCCAATTTGAAAGCCTTCATTTGGGCATTACATGCAACAATGCATCAATGTCAGTGTAAGCCCGCTGCTTATTCACCTCCGTCAACACCGTATTTTACTGCTGCCCAACCGCTTATCAGCTCCTTTATGTAACGGAGCGGGTCATGTGTAAGAAGCACCTTGAACCCATATCTTGGTTTGCCTACATTGCGTCATGCGGTCTCTTGGTCACTGGACTGGTCTCCCAGCGAGAAGTAAGGGCAGTGAACAGGTGATTTGGAGCTGCTTTGCTCACCACTATTGGCGCTGACAGCTGTGTTTGCACAGCAACTGATAGGTACCATTTGAGAAATCCAGGTCAGGCAATCCTGCGGGTTGAGACACTTTGCATAATGAGCCACTATCTGGCATTGTCATGGCAGCAGACAAGAGACTGTTAAGACTGGCACATTAGTAGCTAGAGGCCCGACAGATGCCATATTTTGGGTCCGACTCCAATGCCGATCCTGGAGCAATTTTGGAGAGAACCTCTTACCTAGAAGTTAAAGATTATATTTGAGAAAATGTAACTTAGAAGCAAAACATTTGAACTCAAATAACTTTTGGATAGATACTGTACAAAATGAACACATAGATAGAACTTTATTTTATGTAACCACTTTCTTGAACCCTATTCAGAAATGCCATGTATAACAGGTCTAACATGCCCAAATTAAGAACATCAGGTTAAAAAATAGGACATGACGGCTGCATAATTGCTGATGTCACCAAAACAGGTAAATCATGTCAGTCTGATTCTAAATAGTAGCTACTTGTTAATGAATCAGGTACACTGACAATGAATCGTGACTGACCGCAGGTTTGTCCAAATTTCGCTGCTTTCACAGTGAGTGACATAACATTTTGTTTCCTTTGGGGATCAATGCGTGGATAAATATCGCAGAGTCAGCAGAAAATGAGAACACACAAAGTAAACAGAACACTGGGTGTGTGTTGGAGCAATGCCCCAGTTGACTTGGGAAACAGAGAGGGGGAGAAGAGGCACATTGGCTAGGGGAGGTGACAAGTAGGTGTCTGTACACACAGTGAAAAACCATGTGTCTGTGTCTCTGAGGAGAACACACAAGACTTGGCGACATCTGAAATATCTGAGGTGACAGAAGTATGATAAGCTGTACTTTCAGGGAGGTGGCGGTGAGGATAAGGGAACAGCCTAAAAAAGAGGCACATGTTTACCCCATAGTCAGGTCAAGCACTATTTGTAAACACCTTGAGCATTTGAACAAATTCTGCATAAGTGCTGTTTATTTATGAAGAACACAATTTGTGTTCAAGTCCCGCAGCATGAATAACACCATTATTGTATGCATTCATATTGCTGCATGCATGGCAAGTTCAATCACACAGACATCAAGCACAGCAGTACTGTGTGTGCACTGCACTTCAAAGCAAACCAGCATGGAGTTCAGTTATGTTATCCCTCCCTTCACACCATAACACTGGAATGAAATATGCCCTGGATTGCTGGAGTGCTGCATTGCCACGTTTCTTCCCCTGCCTGAGGAGCATATGGGGTGTTTGTTTGTTGTGTGTGCCTGTGCGTGTGTGTGTGTGTGTGTGTTTGTGTGTGTGTGTGTGTGTGTGTGTGTGTGTGTGTACGCGCGTGCGTGCGCCGCACACACATACACACGCTTTAGTTTGGCTTACTTTTACACTGCAGCTCCACCATGGCCTGGTACCACTCGTCCTGGTCCTCCTCGTTCTCCGCCGCCACGGCGAAGCTCTCGGCGCGCGTGTACAGCACGATCATGTGCTTGTTCTTGGCGTCGGCCCGCTTGTTGATGTTGAAGCATGTCTCGAGCGCCAGGACTCTCTTCGGGACGGGCGCGGCGTTGCCCTTGTTGCTGCCCCCGCGGAACTTCTTCTCGCTCTCGTAGTACTCGAGGCGGGCCGGGCCGCGCTCCGAGGCCGCCCGCAGCACGAAGTAGCGCCGGTGCATGGACTTCTGCTTGCGGAGGTAGCCGCTCTTCCTCACGTCCTCCCCGCCGCTGCAGCTCTGCTGCTGCTGAGGCGGCTGGTCGCCGCCGACGCTCGTTTGGTTCTCCATGTTTTTCTTTGCTTTTTTCTCTCTCTCCCCGCAATAAAAATGTAAATTAAAAAATGTAAACGTAAAATAGGCTAAACGAAGCCTGCAGTTAAATGTAGCCTATTAAAAAAAGAAAAATCTCTCGTTCAAGTTTAGTAATGTGAGTCAAACATCCTCGGGTCCACCGCTCCTCTCCCTCCCATCAACGCGTGCATGAGAGGCGAGGGAGAGACTGAGTGACTGACTTTGACTGAGACTGCGAGCTCTCAGTCAGTCCCCGGTCCAAAAGACAAAATAAAACGTGGTAGTAATAACAACGCCGTAGTAACGTTGGAGCAGCAGCCCAGTAAAAAGCGTGACTTCTCTCTCGGTCTTCTCTCTTCGTCTGTGTAGCAGCAAAGCGTTCAGGGACGAACCAACCAGCCGCCGCCGCTCCACCACGAGTTTTGCAGCCGAAAAACGGACGAACACACGCGGTGTGTCGTCCGCACCAAGTTCCCCTGACTCTGCTGCTACAACTACCACTAGGCTGCTGCTACTACTACTACTACTACTACTACGATAGTAGGCTTACTACAACTACTACTCTTCTCTTAATACAGCAGCCATGCTGCCTGCCGCTACTACTGCTGCTGCTCTCTGAAAGGCTGGCTGAGTAGTTGAATCTCATTTAGTCAACAGTATACATCTCTCACACACAGTACAGTGAGTACAGACTCACACACTGCTGCTCGGCGTGTCCCCCCTGTTCCACCCCTTCTCTTCTCTCCTCTCTCTGGTTGTATTGCTGCAGCAGCAGTCTCCTCTCTGGTTGTGGAGCTGCAGCAGCAGACAGCTACCGTTGGGGAATGAATGACTGTCAATCAAAGCTTGGGAGAGGATCACGCTTCTTCCTACGCATTAAAAGCCTCAAGCGTCATCTCCTACCTAGAGTATACACACATGGAACCAAATGGACCTTTTAAGTCGGTTCCATTTGTACACTAATAGCTAGGGGTGGGCAAAAGAATATGAGCATGATAAGCCTATATTGTGATTTTTTTGTAATGCCATATTCAAATTTGCCATATATTTTTTTCCCTCCAAAAATACTGACTGACACCGGCTGCATTTAAGCGTATTTAGGGTCTAACTTTTCATGGTTTTAATTGTATTTAAATGTTCTCGTATATAAAAAGCAAAGTACTTGATCATAACTAGCCCTTACCCGTTCAAAGATATGAGCTCCAAAATGATGTGCAGTGTGTGGGTTATGGGATGTGCACTGTGCACACAGTATGAGGGATGGAAAGTAACTTTAACTGGTGCTTGCATGATGTACTGTAGGAGCATCAATGTAAGAAACCCGTTTCGTTTAATGGCTACGGGTGCTTGCATGATGTACTGTAGGAGCATCAATGTAAGAAACCCGTTTCGTTTAATGGCTACAGAGATACTGCCCCCCCCCCCCCCCCCAGCCCGCCCGGGGGGGGGGGGAGTGTGTGTGTGTGTGTGTGTGTGTGTGGGTTTGTGTGTGATTGTGCATGGCCTGAACAACAGCGCCCCTCCCTTAACATGTGTGGTCACAAAAGGTACTGTAGGCTAAATAGATATAGATACACCATAAAAATGCTAATATACAGCATACGATTTGTGAAAGTGACAAACGGGCTTCACAGTTATGTCAGGTGTGTTCATATGCTAATGGTGATGCGATTTCAGATCAATTGCTCCAGCCACTGAGGAGAAACACTGTTACAGACAAGAGAATATTAAGTATCACATAGACTACTACAGGCCATGCCAATGGGTTGTTAATTATCTTTAATTGGCTGTGGATAATGCATCAGATTAAACTGATGGCATTTAGGGGAACAGTGATTTAAGACTCGTTTGCTGTAAAATAAGTTTCTTTAGTTGTCTGTGACTGCACTGGTGATGAAGAGCATGATTGCCTTACTGTAGCCTATTAATTCTCGTGTGCTTTTAATTTCCGATTACTCAGAATAACAGTATAAGCTAATCGATTAATACATATTTAATATGCTAAAACTGATGACTAATTTCATAGAGCACTGTAACATTTTCTGATATTATGCAATATGTAACCAGGTGTAACCTTCTGCACAAGGTTAGAACAAAGTGTACAACATGCGCCCTCTGCTGTCTGGTGGAGTCATTACCTCTGATGATCAATGGTGCAAAACGCGCACGCGCACGCACACACACACACACACACACACACACACACACACACACACACACACACACACACACACACACACACACACACACACACACACACACACACACACACACACACACACACACACACACACACACACACACACACACACACACACACACACACACACCTTGTCAAAAGCCAATTCCATTAAATGCAAATTTAACCCGAACTTATACTATATAAACAAAAATGACCCCTTCCCTCAAGGGGACCTCACAAGAAATACTGGTATTACTATTTGTTGTCAGGATTTTGGGTAAGGACTGTAATACAGTACCTGCCCTAGACCACACACACACGCACACACGCACACGCACGCACGCACACACACACACACACACGCACAAATAATTGGGACCAACTAAAGAAGCAACAAACTCGACTTTATGAACATGGGTACTTCTCATTACAAAGACTCTTACCATTGGTCTCTTTTTATGTTTTTGCAAAAGAAATAAAAAAACAAAACAATCTATTTGACCTCCATGTCACCTGAAAACAACAAGAAACATTTGGTCCATCACATGGAGCGATTAAACACACATCTAGTTAATTTTTCAAATTGCTTTTACATTCAATAGCATCTCCTTTAGCCCTCCAAGCACATGCAGCCTGAGAGTGAAACACACAGACAAAAGAAACTCTTTGAAGAACAAAACGTAAACGTCGACATGATAAACAAATAGGCTATACGATCGAGTTCAACATACGCGCGATGAGAAAAGTTCTGTCTCTCTCGTATCTCAGATTCCCATGCATCAGGAGGCTATTAAGGCTGTTATTATAACCGTCACTAAGGTACTGTAGGCTAAACAGACGCCACTGAGGGGGCGTCTATCAAAGCCTCTATGAGGAATCTCTAGGTATCGTACGGTAAACATGGACAGGTCAAATGGCTAGTGTTGACAGTTTTTCTTTTTTTGGGACGTTTTGCTCGACCGCGAGACGGCAAGTAGACAATGACGCTTTCCTGGCGGGCTTGTTGCACATAAGCAGGAGATGGAAGTGACTAGCAGCAGTAGCAATGTGCATGTATGTCTGTGTGTGCGTATGTCTGTGTGCGTATGTCTGTGTGCGTGCGTGTGTGTGTGTGTGTGTGAGTGTGATGCATGTGTATTTCTGCAGGTCAAGATCATAGAAGGCGTCCTTCACTCGTGACTCCCACAGAACCCTGAGGTGGCTGCTATTGGCACACAAACACCTTTGATACGTGACATGGTAGAAACACAGCAGACACCCACACATATATACACACACACACGCAATCTCTACTCGCTTTTTCGCATACTCATGCATACAAAATATTATACATTTAATTGTACTGACACTCTCCACACACACACAGTCACCCACACACAACACGCACCACGTAAACACAGATTGGGCACGCGTGGACATTAGCCTTCTCTCAGGGGGTGAAAATACTTCAGAGGCAAATGGCAGCAGCTCCTCAAGTTCACTCTTCCACTCCCCTGTCTCCCTCTCTCCTCCTGTTCCCCCTGTTCCCAGAGATGGATGGATGGGTGGGTGGGTGGGTAGAAGGGGGAAGGGGGGCAGGGGCGCCAGTATCAGATGAAAGGATTCCGCGACGATCCTCTGCTGGGGTAAACATTCCCCTGAGAGAGAGAGAGCGACAGACGGGGACAGAGAAAGAGCAAGAAAGAGAAAAGGACGTTACCACACTTGCTGTGTTTCTCAACAGACGGAACCTGAAGTACCGTTACCAAATACCCACTGATGATTCAGTTCCCCTTAGCTTTCTATATGCGGCCTATTGAAGCACACCCTGTGTGCCACTTCAGCAACTGGGTACTCACGGTGAATGGGTTCACCGACATCGGACGGGGGACTTTGGGTTCGGAGTCGGGCGCGGGAAACGAGGCAAAACCTGGAAGCACACAAACATTTTCCCACGTTCAGCTGGCAGGGGAGATGAAAACCTCTCTCTACTGCCCAGACTGTGAGTGAAAAGTGCAATCCGCAAACTGTACATGTGAGCGCTAACCGAGCAATGATGCCAGTGCTAGCTCTATATTAGGTGTGTGAATTGGTATTCCTGGGCTGTTGCCGGCTGAGGGTGCTGCTAGTCGCTGTTGAGAGAGTAAATCATTAGCAGTGCAGTTGGCGCCTCACAGCCTTTCAGGCTGAGTGCATTTGATCTGTAGCCAGCACACATACATAGACGCTCCACTGGCCGCCAGGGGGACCAGTACGTGGATAATGTTAATCAGAATCATGGATATATACATGCTGAGTCAATTTTGGTTCAGATTATGAACTGAAAATATAGATGAATATGTGTAGAGCTATCCTTATTACAATACAATGCAGTGTCAGAAATTCAATTTCACATGGGATGACATTGCAGGCTGATGCTGTTATAATCATCAAGGACGATGATACACGAAAGAAGAAGCTGTCATAGCTATTATGTGTTCATTTATAAACGCATCATATGTTTATCAAATTAAATGGTAATCAACATAAACGAATATATTATAATCTGAGCTATTATACTACATTACTTGCCATTCGCTTCCTGGTTGGTTGCTGACTCATGAGGAAATGCATTCTGGGAGGCAGAGGCAGGAAAGGTTGTGGACGGCGGGAATATTGAGGTGGGCGAGGTGACGAACGCACTAGAGTCACCTGTAAAAAAAAAAACATACATTAATATCCAAAGCAAATTAAGATTGACAACAGTTACGGTTATAGTCTCCTACACAGGGGTGAAAGTGGTTTGAAATTCTTGCCGGAACTGTCATAAATTGGCCGCGCGGCGAAGCTGCGCGGCCGAAAAAAATTGGGAGGCTCTAACCCCCCAAAACCCCTGAAATGCATAGAAAACTGCATTTTGGAACAGTTATAGGCCTACACACAATAAAAACACTACAGGTCCTACACCTGAATTAGGCAACGGCATTACACTTACTGTAACATGAAACATGATTGAAATCCTAAATGAAATATCTATAATAAGCCTCTTCATATTGTTCATATTGTTCATTGTTCCATACAGAAGGGTAAGCATCTATATATTATTATTATATTTATTATATTATTACACATATTATTATTAATATTATTATAACCAGTTATCTAAAGTAAACTAAGTACATTTACTAAAGTGGTGTATTTAAGTACAGGTTTTAAGTATAGCCTAGCCTACTTTACTGGAGTATTTCCAATACTTTTAATTCTACTCCACTACACATGCAGAATAACAGACACAACGAGTCCTCCTAGAGATGGGATTTATGGCTCTTTGAAGTGAGCCGGATCTCTGGGATCCGTTCCTTTCAAAGAGCCGTTCAAAAGACGGCCACTGTTCATTAGAAAGGAACGGCTCCCTACTGTGAACCGAATCCTATCGTTCATTTCAAAGAGACGTTCAAAAGACTCGACTCGTTCGCGAACGTCCCACCTATATTCGCTCCGTGTCAAACAAACACTGAAACGCGAACAGAATGGATCACACTGACCTACACAAACCCACGGGAATAATTTAGAAGCACTTTATCAGAAAATATAGCCTAACTAGTAACACTTGTGTAGCCTACTGTATGTTAATCTGACTTTGGTATAGGCTATTGTTTTCTTCCTGGACGTGCGTTTGTGGGAGGTTATTTAACATGGGATTTTGACAGCTGGCTTCTCCTCGTCTTAGCGGAACTCCGTTCCAGCCCCAAATGTTTTAACGGAACGGGGGTTCCGGCCGTTCCGGCTCACTTTCACCACTGCTCCTACAACATCTACCTGACAGAACCGTGGCTGCTGGCCGTACGCAAAATTCACACCACCAGCAGCAGCAACAATTGTTCTCAAAGTGTTTTTTTTTTGTTTGTTTTTTGCTAAATGGGTGGGTACAAAACATCTGAAAGACCCACGTCACCTTCATATGTACACCTATTCTATGCCCCTATGAGTCCACACTCCACAGCACGCTTTTTGTTGAATGTCACTTTGACTTGCTGCAGAGCAGCAGCGAAAAAAGTTGAACTTCCTACTTTTGCGAGCCAACAAAAAAAAAAGGAAAGTTGAATTTGTCATGGACAGAATTAGAATTTGTCTTAGACCATTCATTTGTAGATGAATGGGTGAATAATTGTACTGGTGCAAGAGCGAAATGGGGGGAGGGGGAATCTAAGAAAACTGGGTGATGTTTTTATAAAATTATTGCCGATATGAGCTTTGTTGTTCTGAACTTAGATCAGTAGGGTGCAGCGAAGTCACAGGTCAATGGGGCCTGTTTTCTGGAAGGAGCCTACAAGCACAGCTTACCTCCCGAGGTGCTGTTGAAGGGGTTACTGGGAGAGAGGGCAACAGGCTCCTGGGAAGCAGAGCTGCAACTGAATGGGTTCGGGAAATCTGAGAGGCACACAAAACAGGATGGAGGTAATGGGAGAGAATTCACACAGGGGTTAAGAGGATACATTCCTGACCACAAAGCCAGTGGCTGTGTGACAGACATTTGCATCTTAATGAGGTCTGTGGAACGGTTTAGAGGTCTGAGAGATGAAAGCAAACCTCGACCCGGGTTTAGCAGAATGAGTCAACATCCTCACTACACTAATACTTACTTGCAAATGTTTGGGAGCCAGAGACTGTATCGACACCCGGAGAACTGAGGACGATAAGAGGAAAAGATAAGTATGAGCACATGCACACTGAAGATGCCTGCATTACTAGTGCATGCATCGTTTTTCTTGATTGGTTTACCTTGCAGGAGGTGTGGAACTGGAAGAGAGCCTGTTCCCGAAGAGGGTGCTGTACTGTGGAGGCCCACCAGGTGGCACTAAAACAAACATTAATCAAAAACACCATAATAAACGGCAGGTCCCCAAACAGCTGGTCATTTCAGAGATCAAGTGTCATTATCTGAACATGTGCATTCAATCTCAAAGAGGTTGGGTTCAAAGCTGCTGATCTGAAGTGTGCCAATAGTCACTGCACAAAAGCATTACAAGTAGCTTGAGTAAAAATCCCAAGTTGCAAGTAGTTTGAGTAAACACCCCTGTATGCTCAATGTGATATTAATCAAACCAGGCCATGACAGATAATCAATAGTAAACCTCGACAACCACTGGAGAAAGCAGTGAAGCTGGAGAAAGCAGTGAAGCGTGTGGTATACAACCCAACACATGCATGCTCAAGGGATCTTTTGCAAGTATCCAGCACATGTACATTAAAGAAGGAGCTACCACTTAGCAATGTACAGTACAGCAAACATCAGACTGAGACACATTAATATGGTCTTCTGGGAACCTATGGATCATCAGATCCAGCAGAAAAACACAATGGGGATAATTCACTTGGCACTTAGAGTAAAATGTTACATAACCCAGTTTGGCTGACCACTACCTACCCCCACCCCACTCCATTTCTCTGTAACATGTCCCTAGCTATTAAAACACCCCATCTTTGCTGGCACAGCGTTTAATTCTCTTGAACTGGAAAAACAGTTGTCCCCCTTCCTTTAGTCGGTGGAGCTGCAGAAAAAAAATTGATATACACTGAGGGGTTCTACTGATAAGTATATCAGAGTGTGGCAGCCCTTTCTTTCGTATGTTGATCAGCTGACAATGCCTCTTAATGTTTACATTTTAGATATTGCATTGAAAGGGTACTCATATGTTGCTGGATGTCTTATGCGGTGCAAAAACTGTATTTTTGTGTTTTGTTTTTATTCTGCTTTTTGTTTGTCTCATGTCGATTCTGCTTTTACTTTTATATTATGTAATCTTGTCTTGAATGTTTTACTTGTATTGTCTGTTTAAGATTTGCCTTATTCTCCTGAAATTGAAAATTCAATAAAAATACATTGAGCAAAAAATAAATAAAACACCCCACCTACCCCTTAAACCCTAACCAACCGATATGAGCTTAGGCTCACCAGCGCTCACACGTACTAGACACTACAGGCACAAAGCAAACACACAAACACACACATGCTCATTAATATATTCCCTTCCGCTCTCAAGCATGTTCTCCAGCTGTCCTACTGTACCTGTGCCAGGAGATGAGTCAGAGAAGACGCTGTCCAGGTGGGACACTGCAGCATACTTGTCCTGTGAGGTTCTGTTGGCGACCGCAGCAGTCTGCTGCTGCTGCTGCTGTTGTAGTGGTTGTGGGTGGGAATGGGACTGGGGCAAGGACAGGGTCAGGGACTGAGGATGAGGATGAGGCTGGCTCAGACCCCCGAAGTCCACACTCAGAGACTTAGGGAAGGCCCTGAAGGGGCCCGAGCACCCTGAGGCTGAGACCGTACGACCTGAGAACAACATGACACACTTAAGGCTGATTCACACTTTACAGAGTTTCAACTTAAAAAAAAAGAAAAAAGAAAAGAAAAACGACTGGAAAAGCGTTTGTTTTCAACGACAGCACAACAAAGTACAAATTAGCTCTTAGCATCAGAGTATATGCAGACTACAGTAGTCCATTTCTGCTGTCACTGAATCTGATTTCAAAGGCCCGAATCGTGATATTGTTTTTACGGCATGGCAGTGTGGAGGGCATTGAAGTGTCTAGATGAGGGTCTGTGAGTCTGGGGCTAATCTAACAAACCACTGGACTGATTAGCAAAAAATGCCTTGTTCAGGCTGAAATTAGTACTTTTTATTCATTTTATGATTATAATTACATTTCATGCTGGAAGTCATTGGACATCGGATAAGCTCAAATATGGAGATGAATGACATCATAGTACTGATGTCATACTGCTGATGAAACTATAGAGGTCATAGACTTGGCCACACAAAGTCCTTCTTCTTAGCACAAACGTGACACAGATACTTGAGACAAAAGAATAGGATTGTACTGAACTGAATTCTGAGTCACAAGTCACAATTGCGAGAAAGATATATATAAATAAATCAGAACTTCAGGCCAAAGATATCATTAATTTAACACTCGCATGACTGAACCTGATTTTGAGATTTTGAGGTGGTTTGGGTTTGCTCAGGAAACTCCCGAGAAACTTTCCCTTTCATGATTTTTCCTTATCATACAAGCAAAGTATTTTTTTTTCTACCATTTGAGACGTTTTGTAAATATGAAATAAAATGTTTTGAGTGTTTCCTGAGCATTCTAATTCCATTTCTAAATCTCAAAAACAGGTCAAAATGACCTGTTAGTCATGCGAGTGTTTTAAGTGGTGGGCATGGGCTTCCATGGCAACGGTAGATCCCAATGAAGAACTTACAGTACATGAAAGCCTGAGTTATACTCGGTTGCACATCGTGTCACACACCGAAAATAGACGATCTACAAGCTCACAACATGTTACATTTCATTGTTTGTTTTTTTACAACTGTTTTTCTGATTATATCTTCTGCATAGTACTGTGTTCTTTCTGTCTGTAAGTTTCTGTGAGTTTAGGATCTCAATGTAAACAAGCCACGGCTTTCATGAGCTTATCCTTTTAGTTGACCGTGTACCAGTGAACTGTATTGTCATGAAACTAACTGTACCTTTTCCTATGCAAACTTCTAATAAATACTTCAATCAATCAATCAAAACAGAGTGTGTTGTGAGCTTGGAGATCGGCTATTTGCGGTATGCCCTGGCACACAACTAAGTATACATTAGGCTTAACACTACGTAGGACTTCATCCAAGGCTCTGCAACATATTCATCAATCAGTCCACTGAATATAAAAATTACCCTTTACCATTTAACAAGTGTACTACACACACTAAGTCAGATGACACAAAACAGCTGATAGATTAAATCTAACTCTAAAGAAAAAAGGTTTTATTCTTAGCATGATAGCTTCATGCTATGGAGCATGTGATATGTTATTCAACATATCAATCATCACAGTGTCTCCATCTGTCCATGCACATACGTTATCCTTTACAGTAAGCAGGCAGAGATGCAAACAGTTTTCAGGGCAGTGATCAAATAAATGCATTTGTAAGGGCATAAAAAGCGCAGGACATCTTCAATAAAATCAGTGTGTGTGTGTGTGTGTGTGTGTGTGTGTGTGCGTGCGTGCGTGCGTGCGTGCGTGCGTGCGTGCGTGCGTGCGCGTGCGTGTGTGTGTGACAGAGATAGTATAAGACACACACTAGACACCAAGCATGCTATTAGCAGAGCAGAGCACGCTATTTGGATGTAGACAAAGCCAAATGAACATTAGTTTTGTTTGCGAAATCTAATTTGAAGCATGAACAGCAGCCTTCAGAGTTAGATGTGTGCTGTCGAGAGCCTAACAGCTAGAGACCAGACGAGACAGGAGGTGAAGACAGTAGACTAGACCTCACAGAGATTAATCTAAGGTGATAAAGCATGCCAAAACCAAGTGGGCGCATTGTTGGTATGGCATCTCCTCCGCTGGCCTCCGACTGGTTATATACGATTAAGAGATATTGCCTATCTTGCTAAATGGCATCCTAGCATACTTCCTAGAATACGTGTTTGGAATGTTAATGTGCTTTGTGTGATTACAACTGTGGCCTACATAGCTTTCCAACGTTGTGACACAACGTGGTGTGAAATATCACTGGGGCCTCTGTTGACAGGGAGGGGTACCGGCTACTGCCTAAAAATAACTTTACTTTAAACTTGTTCTTTTTCCTCTGGGGGGACAGTGTGCATGCGTGCACAGTATGTCCTTGGCACCCCCAACACACCCCCCAGTCTTCAGATGTGGGCTTTGAAAGGAGGATTGGCCGACGAATAATGAAAGATATTGACCGCCACTGCAGTGAGTGACATTGGCTGGTACTAGAGTTCCTAGATTGCGTACTGCCAAAGACACTTTGAGCACTTTAAACCTGACATCCATATTTGAGCATGTCATTATAGACGTAAATGTTCAAAAACATTTCTAAGACACGTTTTGCTACTTGTTGTACGATGAAGTATATAGGGTATATAGGAGTGGTTAAAATGCAGTGGATAACTGTTATATTCCATTCTACTTGTGCTGTGTTCTCTTGCATTCAGTTCCGTTGTCGAGTAAGAAAATGAAATTCATATACACATGAAGCATAAAGCTAGTAATGCCCACATCTATACCACATCCATTATGGATGACATATAGTGGCGAGCTTATCGATCCCAGAGCACACACAAATGCATTGGTCTGTGCAGTGCCTTACCTAAAGTGAAGTGGTTTTTGAAAGTGCTACTGGCTATGAGGACAGAGGAGGGATAGATGAAGGGTAGGGAAAGAGAGGAAGAAATATGGAAAGAAAGAGATATATTAACACAAACTCTGCCATCAAAATACCCCTTTGTACCCCTTCTCTGCCATGCCCGTAGAACCCGTAAATGTAATAAAAATGTATTAAAAAACATTTTTTTATCGAAACGCAACTAAAATAGGCCGGAACTAATGCTCCGTGATCGGTTTCTACACGGACACATTATTGAGCGGACACCTTTAACATTGGAGTCCCTGAACCGGAAGCGGAAGTCCGTCCTCTATTTTGGCCCAGCTTACTGTCTGCACTCCGCGGCTTACAGATGGAGAACTTATTGATCAATTGAAAAAGTTTCAACGGATTTGAGAAGCTGATGGAATACGCGAACACACGAGCAGTGTCCGATCACGCACGATGGGAACTGGACGAGCGCCCACGTTAACAGGTAGGACTCGGAGAAGCCGGCAGTGAAAGACATAGAGAAATTAACGGGCTTTACGGCCGTAAACTACGAATGAGTTAAGAGAGTGGGTTGCAGGAGACAGGAGAATACAAAAGAGGAAACATACATTAAATATTATGTAGGCTGAGAGCCATTAAAATCACATGGACCCGCGATAGCTTTTCTACACTGGGTGCCAGACCAGACAATGGCATCCGCCTTTGCTGACCTTAACTTTGCACAGAAATTCGGTGAGGGGCGCGAGAGCAACTCACCGGGGTACGATGTTGACATAACTTTGTATCAAAAACACTGACCAGCTTGCAGTTCATACTGTGTGTCAAATACCTCAGTGTCAAATACCTCTGAGGTCAGTGACTTCTCCTTTCTTTCTTCCTAGAAATAGACTTGGAGTGGACAGTGTCATAGCTGGGAGCCAGAATATATTAACAGTCTGCACACTGGATCACGCTCCAGAAGTGAATTTTAATAAATTACCACCAAGGTGGGTGATTTATTAAAAGTCACTATGGGGGCATGATCCAGCGCGCAGACTCCATTCCATTTTAGCTTGTACTGATGGCTAGCACCTTTTAGCGTTCAGATGTGCGTGCCTTGTTGACTTCTTTGCAACGCTGGGAGTCAGGCTGTCAAAACGTTCAAAGACTTTTTCATGCTTGATATACAGTACAGCAAGTAAATCATACCATCAGCTCTATGAATGACGGCAGAAGGGTCAGCGACACGTTGTGAGCTTTTAAATCGTTTTTGGTGCCCGACACGGCACACAATCAAGTATGAATCAGGTATTACAGTGTATTATCAGTCTCATATCCACTGTTGATAGTCTGTACATACACTATCTCCATTCAAGTATATTTTTATAAATAGATTCACTGGTGATACTAGATTGAACATTATACAGTATGTAAATCTACGAGTGGATTTATTTTTAAATCGTATTATTATTTATCTACTCTTCTTTGCACCTAGTCTATCTTATCTTCTCACTGATGTCAACCCATCAAGTAATCTTCTGGGAAGAAATTTAGGAGGGTATTTGATATTGTTGCCTCTGTAAAGGGGAACACACACCGGCCGTGGACGGCACGTGTCAAAACAGTCCATTATTTTCAATGAATATACCCACACCGGCGGCATTATGCCTCGTTTTTCCCCACCAGGGGAAATGGATGCGCCCGACGCTACGCAGCGCAGCCGCCCGCAGCCGTTGCGTGCTCCCCTTTAATAAGGATACTACAACATCATCACAGGAATACAGAATGTACCCCAAAACTGGCTCTGACTATGTTTGTTCCTCCTAGACCTAAGAGGCTGTGAGCAACAGACCTGAGGGTCTTGGCAGAGCAGGGAAGGAGGGGACATGATTTTGAGCTCCCAGGGTTGAGGAGAGGGAACCCGGGCGTTGTCTTTCGATCCCACACAGACCAGGGTCTGGGTTGAGGGCACAAAGTTGGAGAGCAAAACATCAGCAAAAGAGAGATCGAGGAATAAGGATACTGTACATAAACAAAATGAGAAATGTTGGAGAGCTGACAACAAGTGAGCTTGTTCCATGGCTAAAACCTTTCACAGCGCGACAGGCGTCTCTTTGGGCAGTGAAAGGCCGCCTTCTTACCTTTCAGAGGGGGGTCTCTGAAGCTCTGTGAGCGCGAGGGCCGAGCCGTGAACACATCTGTTCGCATGTCAGCAGGGGAGACAGCGGGCACTCGATCCCATGGCGGCAGTTGGGACTGTGACTGGAGAACCAGAAAGAGAGAGACAAAGAGACAGTGAGAGAAGAACATAGACAAAAAAGGTCAGCGAGTCAGTCAGGCATTCTCAATAATTCATATAGCGGTACTGTAGGGTAACTTTGATGTCTGGGCAACCTGGTCTTTCTCTCTGACCATCCATCTTTGTCTCACTTGTTCATTGCTGCAACACCAACTGTATCTCTCGCCCGTTCCAGCTCCCCCTTTTATCTTGCTGCATTTTTCCTCACCTCCCCTCTCAAATCATTCAATCTATTTCTGGCCCAATTTCTCTACCATACCACTTCCATCCAATTTCCACACCACTTCACTTATTGCGACTGTAGGTCGCAGTTTACTATCAGAAATTATAACATCTTGACCGTATCTGTACGTACGTACGTACGTACGTACGTACGGGTAACACTTGTCTTTTATTTTCGTGATGTCCCCTGACATCACTGTGATGTCGGGGGAACCCAATCCCTTTTATGCCTATATATGGAGATATGGAGAACCCTGTGATGCCAGGGGAACAAATCCCTTTTATGCCCATATATGGAGATATGGAGATCCCTGGGATGCCAGGGGAACCAAATCCTTTTATGCCCATATATGGGGATCCCTGATGTCATATATGGAGATCCCTGTGATGCCAGGGGAACAAATCCCTTTCATGCCCATATATGTATGGAGATCCCTGATGTCCACATCACTGTGATATCACTGTGACTCTGTCCCTTTTATGCCCATATATGGAGATCCCTGACTGTGACTCTGTGCCACACTGGCCAGATGGCCAAGACATGGCGCGACCTCTCCCTAGCTTTTCGCCTTTCGTCTTACTGGTAGTTGATTATATCCTTGTGTACATACTGTACGTGCGTGTGTTGAGAATAGATGAAGACAATGAGTTGAAGCTTGAGTTTCAACCCTGGTTTTCCACCTGAACACTCACCAATGGCCTTGTCGGTCTGGTGTTTGGTGGCATGGAATGAGAGGGGGCCTGGCTGGCAAGGGGGCCATGGGAAGGGGGCAAGGCCTGGACCCCGGGGCTCCATGGTCCCTCCACATCCCTCCGATTCTTACTCTTGGAAAAATGCCTGGAAGAGATTGGATATTTACTAGGCAGTGGACATTAAGCCGCCAGACGCTCTGTAGAAATGCTCTGAAGCATCACATGGTGAATGGCCTCCCAAGATCCTTATGTTAAACTTAACCATACTACCAGTGCCTAACCTTAACTAAGAAATAATTGAAACACCTAAACTTAAAGGAGAATTCTGGACTTTCTTGCCGTAATCTGATGTTATTTCATCCATTTTTAGCACATGTCAGCTCTGACCGGGGGGGGGGGGGGGGGGGGGGGGGGTGGATCTCCCACCGCTCGCGGTCGGAGCTGCAGTAGCCTCAAGATGAATAAATAAATAAATACAAATAATAATAATAAGTACCGATCGTTCTAGGATATCATAAAGTCAGATTTAAAAAAAGGTTAGTACGGAATTCTCCTTTAACCATTTTTAACCTAATGAATAAACAACACCACTTATACCTATTACTATTACTTAAGCTTAACCATCTCTAACCGAATGGGACAGCTATTAGCCGAATGGGTATAGAGGCCGTCTGGTAATGAGAAGGTCCCCGGTTCAACCCCCTCACATATGTACAAATGTACAGTGACAAAACATTATCCCCATTTCACCTTAACTTAAACCATTCTACCAGCCCTGTCAAAAAAAGAATAGTAATTTTGTATTTTAAAACAGAATGTGGATGCCAGAGACATGACCATGCGAACAAAAGAAATCCCCTAAAACCTAGAATAATTCATTTTCCAAACCTTTGACATTAATACTACACTATGAGACTATATGACGTAAGGTGTTAATTTTGCCCTTTCGAAACATTTGTGAATCCTATGGGACCTTCTCACCATTTCTTCTTCTCATATTTGTCCTGGAGGAACTCCTTGAACTTTTGAGAGTCTCTCATGTCGCTGCACCCATCAGTCTTTGGATCAAACACGCAGAGCCATGTCCTTCTCCCAACCTGAACGTACGTACACACACACACACACACACACACACACACACACACACACACACACACACACACACACACACACACACACACACACACACACACACACACACACACACACACACACACACACACACACACACACACACACACACACAGAAGCACAATTCTTAACAATTTTACAATTTACAGTTTAGGCATTTAGCAGATGCCCTTTATCCAGAGCGAGGACAAGACACAGTAATACATCAAATGCATAGAAAGAGCAATCTAAAAACATAGGTAGGTAGACGAAGAAGAACCTATCTTGAGCCTAACAGTGGAATAGCCAAAAAAAAAAATGTCAATAAGATAAAAACAAACAAACAATCAAAACATCAATAATCTGTACAGTACATCGAAGCTATACACACTATAGCTTTGATGTACGATAGGATGCCAAGTAAAAAATTGCCTGGCATTAGTTTATATAAAAATGCTATCTAAATTACATTTGGTCATCGAGGGTAGACAAGTGCTACGGTAAGTGCTATGGGCTACGGTGGAGTCTGATTTTTTTACTGGTTGAAGACCAATTGTGCTGCGGCATGACATGAACCCTAGCATATCCATTCTGAGGGGAATATTTTGCAAAAATAGCTCATCTACAAGCTCACAAAGCAACATGACGTATTGGGAGTTTAGAGCCCAAAGTATTTCAGGGTTTAAGTGGTTAAGTGGGATATAGTGGTTGTCTGATATAGCACCTGATGAAATAAAATATTTGAAATTGAATAAACAAAACAAAAATGAATCCATCCGTCCTTTACAAGAACATTCGTCCATATGTATTAATGTCTTTCACATTAATCATACGCAGGTATTGACTGACTCACTGATGTAAAAGAGCTATATTATGGAATATTCATGAGAAGAGGTGTATAGATTAATCAGCCAGAAACCTCACAGACCAGGCTGTGAGCGATTGTGAATCATCTCCCCTCTTTTACCGATGTGCCAACGGGAGATGCTGGTGATATAATAGAGAATATTATACACCTCTCACCTCCTACCCACTTTACTTGAAATTACTGAGTCACTTGTGCTGTGGCCAGCAGTAGACTGAGTGACATAATAACGAATAATCAGTCAACAATCATTTTGGTACAAGCGTCAAGCAACTGCTTTATTTCCTGTCTATATGGTAAGCCATGGACATGAATATAACATAAGCATGGAATGCGAAAATGCATGCATGCAAACCTCTCTCTACTGTACTTTAGTGGGCAGAGCAGTAATGTTCCTCACAAAACAGTCCATGAGTCCAACCACAAAGTCTAGTCCAACTGGTAACAGGAAGGGAAGCATCATATTCCACATGCAACCATGCCCAAATAACAGGATGGCAGAGTGTAGAAGGGTAATGTACTTTGGCCCTTACCAAAACAAGCTTTTCTAATCCGGGCCTATGACTGTGACTGTTGTCATAATATGACAAGATAGCTTGTCAAAATGCAAATGTCCAAATGTACTACTGTGACAGCAAGACATTATCCCCATTTCCCCTTTAAACCATTCGAGTCTACCAGCGCGGCCTGACAAAAAAAGGATAGTCATTTGACTGTGACTATGACTGTGACTATGATGTGCCTATGACTGTGACTGTTGTCATATCCAATAAGACACCATAGCCTGTCAGTATTGCTGAATACTTATAGGCTGCCCTATAACATAATACCAGAAAATAATGAATATAACAGCGTTCAAATTGTGTTATGTTACAACGATCCAAACAAGCAGTGTGAGGTGAGTGCAACATGCCCCACCTCCTAGCCCCTCACTCCACTGACGATTCAGGTGGCTGCCTTGTCACTCACCTCGTTGCCATGGTTTTGCAGAAACTCCACTTCCTGTTGGGAGAAGGTTGTCATGGAGATAGACTTGACTCTATGGGGAGGGTTGAGGCCTCTCCTGAGAGATGCAGGGAGATAGAGAGAGTAGAGTCAGATCAAAAAGGAAAAATGGGAGATGGGATTGTGAGGGTCATCATTGAGTCCACATATATTATAACATAAGTATCCAGAACAAATTCAACAATTATAGAAAGGTAAAGGTTGACAGCTGACTGCGAGACAGCATAGACGTGTGTTGCTGGGAACAAAAAGAGCAACTAAAATTCCTTTGTGAGAAGAAGAATGTCTCCAAGAAACTATAAGCCTATTTCCTCTATGAATACCAGCAAATACCGTTAAGTGGGACAGAATGTGGAAGCAGAATGCGCAGACCAGTGCTGAAACGTTGCCACAAAGTAGGCTAGTACTGAACAATCTTCGGCCTCGTGTGCTTGGGCCCAATCTGCTGTCAGCATGCAGAACAGAAATGTGTCAAAACACATAGGATAGATAGAACCCCAGAGGGAGAGAGGTGTCAAATGTGTCAATAATGATCAAACCTGCTGCACCATGACGAAATGAAAGTCGGGCGAAATGAAAGTCAGGTGCGATTAACGGTTCCGACAAGCCTGGAAACGAGAGGTTTCTCATTTTAGAGCTGTATCGGAGGGAAATACATGAGAGGAGAGAGAGACTGCGTAATTAACGTGTGCGTACAACCACAGCCTCTTGTTACGCCTCACACCTCCTGATCGACACAGAAACATCCTAAATGTAGCCTAGTTGGTGGGTTTCAGCTTTAAAAAAACATAATTTCAATATCTGCTTATTTGCGATTTCATCCATCCATGATTAGGGGTTAGTTACAGTTACACGACGTGTAGAGGCTGCTATCATATTCACATTTGCCCGTGGTGGTGTGTAATAGTACTCACAGCATTCCAGAGCACGACGTGCACACGAAGCAGCCCACGGTGATGTCGATGTATGTCACCCCGGGCTGGCTGCACTCGAAGCAGTGTTTGTTGACTCCAGACTGGGCCAGCTCTCGGACCTTGCGGGCGCAGATCTCCTGGTTGTCCCGGTGCTTTCGGTTCGACATGATCGTGCCCCGCTTGTAGCGTCGCTGTGCCCCTTTGGCTTGTCTCCAGTAGCCAGCCCAGTAGTAGTAGTAGTAGTACCAGTGTCTTGTCTTTCTGTCTCTCCACAATCCTCCCCGATCACTCCGTTTTACTACGGCGTGCCTCCTCTCACGCCCGCAGCATTATGAAAACAATTATGCGGCTTCTCTCGCGATCGGCGCAGCCCGATGGAAGCCCGCATGCATGCACGCATGTATGCACTGGCTGTTGTTATTGTGACACGAGTGAACGAGAGAAAGAGGACAAATGACAAGTTGGACAATGTCGTTGTTTATGTTGTCATTGTTGGTGCAGCATTCTCCCTCTCTCTCTCTCTGTCTCTCAGTGGAGGAAAAATGTGTCGCTCCTCTCTCTCTCTCTCTCTCTCTCTCTCTCTCTCTCTCTCTCTCTCTCTCTCTCTCTCTCTCTCTCTGCTGCACATCACACGCACACCCCCTTTTTTGGCAAGAAGACGAGGCGCGTTGGACCGGGGACAGATTATTTTTTTCTTTTCTTTTTTTAAACTCTGAAACCAGGAACGCCTTCTTTTTAGAACAACAAATTCGAAATTGATTATTATAACACTCCACACTATAATGAACTTCAGATATCCTATCCGATTTGGCTAATAGCCTGTTTTCTCTTCGTAGAAGTGGAAAAAGAAAAGAAAAAGCCCGTGTCCTAATAGTCTTAACAGCTTATCTTGTTAAAGCAACATAAGCAACAATGCAAAAACTAGAAGCAGTGCTCTTCCGCGCACAGGTCTCCGCCAGGTCAGGTAAGTTATATTGTTTGGCCTCCTGGTGGTGCTATAATAGGCCAATGTGGAAAGGGTGCCATGTCTTCTTCGGCCTTTCACAAACAGGATGCTGTATTCATGATTTGAGGCATTTTCTTCCAAAACTGTTTTGCAAAAGTCAACCTGCTGGTGGCACTATAGCCTATAAAATTGCAATGTGAAAAGGGTGGCATTTGTTCCTTGAACCTAGGAATGTGCATGCTAAATGTCACAGAAACCACACGCTGCGTTCATGATTTGAGGCATGTTGTTCAAAACAAAACTGTAAACTTTGGAAGCCAATGTTAGCCACTTACGAATACAAAATATCGGACAGATCCGTCTTGATCACATGACTATACAGATATTGTGTAGGCCTACCGATTTGCGTGATTTTTGGATCAAATCTGAGGGAGTAATATCCAAAAATGTGTTTTACATAAGTCAGTCACCTGGTGGTGCTATATAAAAGGCAGATATGGAAAACACAGGGCAAATGTTTTTTCCTTGGCCTCTAGGGAGCTTGCATACAAAGTTTTATACTGATCGGTGAAGTGTGGCAGCGACTGGGCCAACAGGTGCCGGAGATTAGCCGGTAACAGACAGACAGACACACGGATGGAGGG